>NC_057798.1:537736017-538036017 GCF_018294505.1 Triticum aestivum
CAACTCTGGACATAACTGGGAGTGGGCCAATATATTTGGGTGCGAGCTTTCCTTGGGTCTGGAATCTCTTGACTCCTTTCATGGGTGTGACTTGGAGGTAAACATGCTCTCCGGGTTCAAAACTGATCTGTCGATGCTTGGAATCATAGTAGCTCTTTTGTCGGGACTTTGCCACTTGCAGTCTATCTCAGATCTCTTTGACTTGCTTTTCATCCGTTGTCATTTAGTCGGTTCCAAAAATGCAGCTATCTCCGGTTTGAGACCAGTTTAGTGGAGTGCGGCATTTACGTCCATATAGAGCTTCATAGGGTGACATCTTGAGGCTGGTCTGGAAACTATTATTTTAGGAGAACTCAACATAAGGCACACAATCTTCCCACTTGGGTCCTTGGGCCAGAGCACATGCTCAGAGCATATCTTCAAGTATTTGATTTACTCGCTCAATTTGCCCGTCTGTCTGAGGGTGATAGGCCGTGCTATACTATAATGCGGTCCCCAAAGCTTGATGGAGATGTGACCAGAACGATGAGGTAAAGAGAGAACCTCGGTCGGAAGTGATAGTTCTTGGCACTCCATGTAAACTGACAATTCTGGACACATACAGTTGGGCGAGTTGATCGGCTCGGTACGTGGTCCGGATGGGAATGAAGTGAGCTACCTTTGTCAGCATGTCCACCACAACCCATACTGCATCATTGCCTTGGTGAGTCTTTGGCAGGCCTGTGATGAAATCCATGCAGATATCATCCCACTTCCATTGTGGAATGGGTAAAGGTTGGAGAAGTCTGACTGGTTTTTGATGTTCCGCCTGTGGGAACGTAGCATGCAATTTCAAAAAAAATCCTACGCTCACACAAGATCTATCTAGGAGATGCATAGCAACGAGGGGGGGGGAGTGTCTATGTACCCTCATAGACCGAAAGTGGAAGCATTTCACAACGCGGTTGATGTAGTCGAACTTTCTTCGCGATCCACCGATCGAGTACCTAACGTACGGCACCTGCGAGTTCTGCACACGTTCATCTCGGTGACGTTCCTCGCCTTGTTGATCCAGCAAGATGTCGAGGTAGTAGATGAGTTCCGTCAGCACGACGGCATGGTGACGGTGAAGTGATCTCCGCGGGCCTTCACCTAAGCACTACAAAGTTATGACCGGAGCCATAAACTGTGGAGGGGGCCGCCGCACACGGCTAAGATAATGTCTGAGTTGTGCTAGGCGCACCCCTCCTCATATATATAGGTGGAAGGGAGAGGGGAGGCAGCCATGGGGCGCCCCAAGTAGGATCTGAATCCTACTTGGGGTTTTCCCAAGTGGCGCCCCCCTTCCATAAATTGCCGGAGGGGGAACGAAAGGGTGAAGAAGGAAGTAGTACTTACTACTTTTATGTTTTCTCTTCCCCTCTTTCCTTCTCCTCTTTGGCCGGGACATATGGGGGGCGCACCAGCCCTTGTGGCTGGTGTGTTTCCCCTCTTGGCCCATAAGGCACATATCTTTTGCGGGGGGTGTCCAGAACCCCTTCTGGTGATGTGATATATACCTGGTACCCTCCGGAACACTTCCGGTGTCCGAATACCATCGTCCTATATATCAATCTTTACCTCTCGACCATTTAGAGACTCCTTATCATGTCCATGATCTCATCCAGGACTACAAACAACATTCCGTCACCAAATCACATAACTCGTATAATACTATATCGTCATCAAACGTTAAGCGTGCGGACCGTACGGGTTCGAGAACTATGTAGACATGATCGAGACACCTCTCCGGTCAATAACCAATAGTGGATCATGGATGCTCATATTGGCTTCCACATGTTCTATGAAGATCTTTATCGGTCGTACCGTTATGACAACATACGTTATTCCCTTTGTCCATCGGTATGTTACTTGCCCGAGATTCTATCGTCGGTATCCAATACCTAGTTCAATCTCGTTACCGGCGAGTCTCTTTACTCGTTCTTAATACATCATCCTGCAACTAACTCATTAGTCACTTTGCTTGCAAGGCTTCTTATGATGTGTATTACCGGGAGGGCCCAGAGACACCTCTTCGATACTCGGAGTGACAAATCCTAATCTCGATATATGCCAACTGAACAAACACCTTCGGAGATACCTATAGAGTAGCTTTATAATTAGTTAGTTACGTTGTAACGTTTGATAGCACACAAGGCATTCCCCGGTATCCGGGAGTTGCATAATCTCATAGTCGAAGGAATATGTATTTGACATGAAGAAAGCAATAGCAATAAAACTGAACAATCAATATGCTAAGCTAATGGATGGGTCTTGTCCATCACATCATTCTCCTAATGATGTGATCCCATTATCAAATTACAACTCATGTCCATGGTTAGGAAACCTTAACCATCTTTGATCAACGAGCTAGTCAAGTAGAGGCTCACTAGGGACACAATGTTTGTCTATGTATTATTGCCTCTAGGGCATATTTACTTATTCATGATAAATGTTTATTATTCATGAATAAGTAAATATAAAATAATAAATTTATTATCGCCTCTAGGGCATATTTCCTTTAGTCTCCCACTTGCACTAGAGTCAATAATCTAGTTCACATTGCCATGTGATTTAACACCAATAGTTCACATCGTCATTGGATTAACACCCATAGTTCACATCGCCATGTAATCAACACCCAAAGGGTTTACTAGAGTCAATAATCTAGTTCACATCAACATGTGATTAACACCCAAATACTAAGGTGTGATCATGTTTTGCTTGTGAGAGAGGTTTAGTCAATGGGTATGTCATATTCAGATCCGTATGTATTTTGCAAATTTATATGTCTACAATGCTCTGCGTGGAGCTACTCTAGCTAATTGCTCCTACTTTCAATATGTATCCAGATTGAGACTCCAAGTCATCTGGATCAGTGTTAAAGCTTGCATCGACGTAACCCTTTACGGAGAACCCTTTATCACCTCCATAACCGAGAAACATTTCCTTAGTCCTCTTTAGGTACCTAAGGATATTTTTGACCATTGTCTAGTGATCCACTCCTAGATAACTATTGTACCCCCTTGCTAAACTCATAGCAAGGCACACAACTGGTTTGGTACACAATATGACATACTTTATAGATCCTATGGCTGAGGCATAGAGAATGACTTTCATTCTCTATCTATCTTCTGTCGTGGTCAGGCTTTGAGTCTTACTCAACTTTACACCTTATAACACAGGCAAGAACCCTTTCTTTGACCGATCCATTTTTAACTTCTTCAAAACTTCATCAAGGTATGTGCTTTGTGAAAGTCCTATTAAGCGTCTTGATCTATCTCTACAGATCTTGATACCCAATACATAAGCAGCTTCACCGAGGTCTTACATTGAAAACCTCTTATTCAAGTATACTTTTATGCTATCCAGAAATTCTATATCATTTCCAATCAACAATATGTCATCTACATATAATATCAGAAATGCTATAGACCTCCCACTCACTTGTAAATACAAGCTTCACCGAAAGTCTATATAAAACCATATGCTTTGATCACCTCATCAAAGCATATATTCCAACTCCGAGATGCTTGCACCAGTCCATAGATGGATATCTGGAGCTTGCACACTTTGTTAGCACCTTTAGGATCGACAAAACCTTAATGTTGCATCATATACAACCCTTCTTTAAGAAATCCATTGAGGAATGTAGTTTTGATGTCCATTTGCCAGATTTCATAATCATAAAATGCGGCAATTGCTAACATGGTTCGGACGGACTTAAGCATCGCTACGGGTGAGAATGTCTCATTGTAGTCAACCCCTTGAAGTTGTCGAAAACCTTTCGTGACAAGTCGAGCTTTATAGATATTGCCATTACTATCAGTGTCAGTCTTCTTCTGAAGATCCATTTATTCTCAATGGCTTGCCGATCATCGGGCAAGTCCACCAGAGTCCACACTTTGTTCTCATACATGGATCCTATCTCAGATTTCATGGCCTCAAGCCATTTGTCGAAATCTGGGCTCATCATAGCTTCTTCATAGTTCGTAGTTTCGCCTTGGTCTAGTAACATGACTTCTAGGACAGGATTACCGTACCTCTCTGGTGCAGATCGTGCTCTGGTTGACCTACGAGGTTCAGTAGTAACATGATCTAAAGTTTCATGATCATCATCATTAGCTTCCTATCTAGTTGGTGTAGGCATCACGGGAACAGTTTTATGTGATGAGCTACTTTCCAATTTGAGAGAAGGTACAATTACCTCATCAATTTCTACTCTCCTCCCACTCACTTGTTTCCAGAGAAACTCCTTCACTAGAAATGTTCCATTCTTGGCAACAAAGATTTTGCCTTCGGATCTGTGGTAGAAGGTGTACCCAATTGTTTCCTTAGGGTATCCTATGAAGACGCACTTCTCCGATTTGGGTTCGAGCTTATCAGGCTGAAGCCTTTTGACATAAGTGTTGCAACCCCAAACTTTAAGAAACGACAGCTTAGGTTTCTTGCCAAACCACAGTTCATACGATGTCGTCTCAACGGATTTAGATGGTGCCCTATTTAACATTAATGCAGGTGTCTCTAATGCATAACCCCAAAATGATAGTGGTAAATCAGTAAGAGACATAAGAGTTTGCACCATATCTAATAAAGTACAGTTACGACGTTCGGACACACATTATGCTGTGGTGTTCCAGGTGGCGTGAGTTGTGAAACTATTCCACATTGTTTTAAATGAAGGCCAAACTTGTAACTCAAATATTCACCTCCGTGATCAGATAGTAGAAACTCTTATTTTCTTGTTACGATGATTCTCCACTTCACTCTGAAATTCCTTGAACTTCTCAAATGTTTCAGACTTTTGTTTCATTAAGTAGATATACCCATATCTGCTCAAATCATCTGTGAAGGTCAGAAAATAAGGATACCTGTTGCATGCATCGACACTCATCGGACCGCATACATCGGTATGTATTATTTCCAATAAGTCACCTCGCTCCATTGTTCTAGAGAACGGAGTTTTAGTCATCTTGCCCATGAGGCATGGTTCGCAAGTATCAAATGATTCATAATCAAGTGATTCCAAAAGCCCATCCGCGTGGAGTTTCTTCATGCGCTTTACACCAATATGACCTAAATGGCAGTGCCACAAATATTTTGCACTATCATTATCAACTTTGCATCTTCTGGCATCAATATTATGAATATGTGTATCACTACAATCGAGATTCAATAAACCATAGAAGGTTTTATCCATGTAAACAGAATAATAATTATTCTCTAACTTAAATGAATAATTGTATTGCAATAAACATGATCTAATCATATTCATGCTCGATGCAAACACCAAATAACATTTATCTAGGTTCAACACTAATCTTGAAGGTAGAGGGAGTGTGCGATGGTGATCATATCAACCTTGGAATCATTTCCAGCACACATTATCACCTCACTTTTAACTAGTCTCTACAACTCCTATTTCGAGTTACTAATCTTAGCAACTGAACCGATATCAAATACCTGGGGGCTACTATGAACACTAGTAAAATACACATCAGTAACATGTATATTAAATATACCTTTGTTCACTTTTCCATCCTTCTTATCCGCCAAGTATTTGGGGCAGTTCCACTTCCAGTGACCATTTCCTTTGCAGTAGAAGCACTTAGTTTCAGGCTTAGGTCTAGCTTTGGGGGTGACAACTTGCTTGTCATTCTTCTTGAAGTTCCCTTTCTTTTCCTTTGCCCTTTTTCTTGAAACTAATGGTCTTGTTAACCATCAACACTTGATGCTCTTTCTTGATTTCTACCTTCTCCGATTTCAGCATCGCGAAGAGCTCGGGAATCTTTTTTGTTATCCCTTGCACATTATAGTCCATCACAAAGTTCTAGTAGCTTGGTGATAGTGACTAGAGAACTCTGTCAATCACTATCTTATCTGGAAGATTAACTCCCACTTGATTCAAGCAATTGTAGTGACTAGACATTATGAGCACATGCTCACGAGCTGAGCTATTCTCCTCCATCTTTTAGGCAAAGTACTTGTCGGAGGTCTCATACCTCTCGACACGTGCATGAGTCTGAAATACCAATTTCATCTCTTGGAACATCTCATATGCTTTATGGCATTCAAAACGCCTTTGAAGCCCCGATTCTAAGCTGTAAAGCATGGCACACTAAACTATCAAGTAGTCATCTTATCGAGCATGCCAAACATTCATAACGTCTGCATCTGCTCCTGCAATAGGTCTGTCACCTAGCGGTGGATCAAGGACATAATTCTTCTGTGCAGCAATGAGGATAATCCTTAGATCACGGACCCAGTCTGCATCATTGCTACTATCATCTTTCAACTTAGTTTTCTCTATGAACATATCAAAAATAGGGGAGCTACAACGCAAGCGACTGATCTACAACATAATTTGCAAATACTATCAGGACTAAGTTCATGATAAATTAAGTTTAGTTAATCAAATTACTTAAGAACTCCCACTTAGATAGACATCTCTCAAGTCATCTAAATGATATGTGATACAAATCAACTAACCCATGTCTGATCATCACGTGAGATGGGGTAGTCATCAATGGTGAACATCTCTATGTTGATCATATCTACTATATGATTCACGTTCGACCTTTTGGTCTCCAGTGTTCCGAGGCCATGTCTGTACATGCTAGGCTCGTCAAGTTTAGCCCGAGTATTCCGCATGTGAAAAACTATCTTGCACCCGTTGTATGTGAACGTAGAGCCTATCACACATGATCATCACGTGGTGTCTCAGCACGATGAACTGTCGCAACGGTGCATACTCAGGGAGAACACTTATACCTTGAAATTTAGTTAAGGGATCATCTTATAATGCTACTATCGTACTAGGCAAAATAAGATGCATAAAAGATAAACATCACATGCAATCAAAATATGTGACATGATATGCCCATCATCATCTTATGCTTTTGATCTCCATCTCCAAAGCATCGTCATGATCTCCACCATCAATGGCTCGACACCTTGATCTCCATCACTGCGTCGTGGTCGTCTCACCAATTATTGCTTCTACAACTATCGCTAACGCATAGTAATAAAGTAAAGCAATTACATGGCGTTTGCATTTCATACAATAAAGAGACAACCATAAGGCTCCTGTCGGTTGCCGATAACTTTTGCAAAAACATGATCATCTAACGTATATCACATTACAACATGCCCTATAAAAACAAGTTAGACGTCCTCTACTTTGTTGTTGCAAATTTTACATGGCTGCTACGGGCTTCTAGCAAGAACCTTTCTTACCTATGGCACAAAAAATCACAATGGTGATTTATCAAGTTTGCTGTTTTAACCTTTAACAAGGACCAGCCGCAGTCAAATTTGATTCAACTAAAGTAGGAGAAACAGACACCCGCCAGCCACCTTTATGCAAAACTAGTTGCATGTCTATCGGTGGAACCGGTCTCATGAACATGGTGATGTAAGGTTGGTCCGGGCCGCTTCATCCAACAATCTATCGAATCAAAATAAGACATTGGTGGTAAGCAGTATGATGATCACCGCCCATAACTCTTTGTGTTCTACTCGTGCATATCATCTACGCATAGACCTGGCTCAGATGCCACTGTTGGGAACGTAGAATGCAATTTCGAAAAAATTCCTATGCTCATGCAAGATCTATCTAAGAGATGCATAGCAATGAGGGGAGAGAGTGTGTCTACGTACCCTCGTAGACCTAAAGTGGAAGTGTTTCACAACGCGGTTGATGTAGTCGAACTTTCTTCATGATCCACCGATCGAGTACCGAACGTACGACACCTCCAAGTTCTGCACACGTTCAGCTCGGTGACATTCCTTGCCTTCTTGATCCAGGAAGCTGTCAAGATAGTAGATGAGTTCTGTCAGCACGACGGCGTGGTGACGGTGACAGTGAAGTGATCTCCGTAGGGCTTCGTCTAAGCACTACAAATTTACGATCGAAGCCGTAAACTGTGTAGGGGGGCGCCGCACATGGCTAAGATAATGTGTGGGGTGTGCTAGGTGCCCCCTCCTCATATATATAGGTGGAAGGGAGAGGGGAGGCAGCCATGGGGCACCCCAAGTAGGATCCGAATCCTACTTGGGGTTTTCCCAAGTGGCACCCCCCCTTTCCATAAATTGCCAGAGGGGGAGGAAAGGGGGAAGAAGGAAGTAGTACTTCCTACTTTCCCTTTTTCCCTTCCCCTCTTTCCTTCTCCTCTTTGGGCGGGCCATATGGGAAGAAGGAATTGGGAGATGCTTCATGGCTAAAGGTCCCAAGGTAACACACCCCGAGTAGTGATGAAGATAACTTACTAGGTGATGATGATTTACTTGTTGACAACTCTAGTGATGAATACTATGATGAAAATTCGATTAATCATGCTAATCAAGATGAAATGAATGACAATGATAAGAAGGAGATTGAGCGTCTAACTAAAGAACTAAACACTCTTAAGTTAGCTCAAGAAACTACTTTAGAAGATCATCGAGAACTTTTAAAAACTCATGAGAAGCTACGCTTCGAAAGGCTCAATCTTGAGCAAGAACATGGGTTCTTAAAAGCCATCAATGATTGTCTTTGGAAGAAAAGTTTTTCTTACATTGCCAAGTGTTTACTCTTGTCTACTTGCATGCCACAAGTAAAATCTAGCAACAAGAACAAGAAAGATTCTTCTTCTAGTAGTAACAATAATCATGCTAAATCCAATATTGTTGCTTCTAGTAGTTCTCTTGATTGCACTAATGATTCTCTTAGCCAAGTTACACTTGAGCAAGAAATAGCTTATTGAAGGGAATTATAGAGAAAGGTGTTTACAAAAGCCTTGTTGGGAGTAAGCAATTTGAGGAAATTGTACGCAAGCAAGGAAGGCACCGGAAGAATCAAGGTGTTGGTTTTGAACGAAAGTTCAATGCCAATGGAGTTGAGTGGGAAGAAGATCAATACCCCAAGACGAAGTTTGTTCCTCAACAAGAGAAGTATGATCCTACTTCCTTCAAGTTAACACAAGCTCAAGATGATCTTCCACCACAAGACCACAAACTAAAAGGCAAGGACAAGCTTCAAGAGGAGATTGATGCATTTGAAGATGCTCCAAAGGCCTTGGTCAAATGGGTTCCCAAGACTACATCAAGTTCTACTTCATCAAGTACATCTACAACCCCAAGGATTCCCATCAAGATGATGTGGATCCCAAAGAAGAAGAACTAGAGAGTTCTTGAGGGTGACTCCGCTAACATACTTCACTCATATTCATTTTGGAAAGAACAAGTGCAACCAACTTCCACATCTTGCACTAGTTCAAGGAGTCACAAACCCTCTTGTTGGTAAGACAAGGGACAAGGTAACCTAATACTTTCATGGACATCATCATGTGTGTGCTTCACCCTATGTCTATGGATATCCTTGTTTGTTCCTTGTGGGACTAACCCATGTAGGTATTGAAAGTGCAACTCACTACAATGGATTGCTCCAAATGATCTACATCAACAATGATCATCCACATCTTCAACATCTACATGAAGTCATCATCGACAAAACCCAAGGTTATTTCATCCCTCTTAGGGGGGATATCACATCTAGGGGGAGCTTTATTCTAAGAATTGAGCTAAAGCAACTCTAATGGTGTGAACACACCAATGCTTTATGTAAAAGTGGTAACCCCACTTGTGCTTAAACAATGAGTATGACCTATGATCAAATGTTCTCATTTGACCCCTAAGTCAATATACTCATATATAGATGACATGGTCATCACCAATTGCTTGATAGATGCTAGAGTGATTGTGCATGCTTTGCCACATATTTCATTTGCCATTTATTGTCTGAGCATGTTGGTTGCATACTTTTCTCATTTGAGGACATCCATTTGTTGCTTTAATTGTTTGGCTCTTCTTCTTTTGCCAAATGGGTGGACAAGAATGCCTAAGAACTTCCTCTAGCTATCTATGCTTTTCTCGTCTCAAACTCTATTCATGCTACATCACAAAGTTTGAACAAGTCAAATTCGAACCCTCTGGGCGAGGAGCACTCGGAGTTCCCGATTCTTCATAGAATTAAACTTCCAAAACCTCTCTGTGCATTTCGGTCTGACCGATTCATCCATTTCGGTCATATCGAGTTCATTGAGTTGATCTAGTTTTCAATCTCGGTGCAACCGATTAGAACTTTTCGGTCTCACCGAGTTGCAGCAATCGCTTGCGATTCTGC
This sequence comes from Triticum aestivum, assembly GCF_018294505.1. Classification (NCBI taxonomy): domain Eukaryota; kingdom Viridiplantae; phylum Streptophyta; class Magnoliopsida; order Poales; family Poaceae; genus Triticum; species Triticum aestivum. The sequence goes on from NC_057798.1 coordinate 537,746,198, forward strand.
ATCTCGGTGCCACCAAGTTGTTCCACTCGATCACACTGACAATGTCAGGATATATATACCGACGGGTCAAATTTTGGAAATTCCTCCAGAACCTCTTCGCCCGCGCGTGTCCTGTTCTGCCGCCTCGGGTCTCCGGATCATGCTCTCGTCGCCAGCGACCTCCCGACGCTGGTCTTTGCTGCTGTCAACGGAAATCTTCCCCTCTGTTGTTGCAGTAGCGAGCTCATCACCAAGTTAGTCGACACTTTGTGCTTTCTTTTAAATAAAATGCCATGTTTCTTTCCAAGTATGAGATCGATCTATCCACAGAAAACATCCTTTAGATTAGTTTTGATTTGAAAATTTAGGGTTAGATTTCCGCCAGACTCATCTCGGACCAACCGAATTGTAGAAATCAGTCTCCCCGTTTTGGCTTAGGCCGTTGCACATGTGATTTTTGGTCTGACCGAAAATTACAAATCAGTGTGACTGAGTTCAGGACTTTGTGAAACCCTAGCAAACTCGAAGTCACCAAACCGTGTCTTGGTATGTTCGATTCTACTAGTTTAGACTCCAAAGTTGCTTCGGTGTCACCGAGTTTTACAAATTGGTAGCTCCGAAATGCTTCCTGTAGAAAACTAAAACTAAGGTTTTGACTCATTATTTTTGCAAAAACTCTACACTTTGTGATGCTCATCTACTCTATCTCATCTACAACTATTCACAGGGTCAGCTCTCAGTTTGCAGTGCAGTATGTCTGATCAGAGTGACAGCCAGAACAAGTCAGAGGAGCAGATGGACTCGAGTGAGGGCACTAGTCCCTCTGGCAGCTATGATGAAGTTAGCAGGAGCACACCAAGCAATCTGCCTAAGGCTCAAACAAGGCAGAGGAAGAAGAAAACTTTAGACTCTGAGGATGAGGACTTTGAGGTTGAAGAAGTCAGCTCAAAGAAGAAAGTGCTAAAGAAAGAGTATGTTGTTGCTGCTTCTACCAAGCCAGGACAACACAAGAAAGCACCTGTCAGGAGAGTGCCAATGTCTAAGGCCAGGGCATCAACTCAAGAGACTATGGTATTTATACTTGAGCCAAGAATAGGTGATGAGGGCAAGAAAAGGGTCAGAAAATTACTGCTAGAGTGCTTGGAAATCCATCTATGAGAAGAGATTCTGCTAGTGAGGAGGAATAAGAGGATGTTGCACCTCCTCCCAAGTCACAGAAACTGATGGGGGATGCCATCAAGTCTGGGGCTGCACCTTCAAAGCCTAGACAAAACCCAAAGCTCCAGCTCAAACCTCCAAGACTGCACCCAAGATAAGCACCAGGAACATCCCTGCTGCAGAGAAGAACAAGGCCCTAGTGCCTGAAGTTGAAGAAAAAAATGATGAAGCCCAAGTGCTTAGGAAACTCAAGCCAAAGATTCCAGACCATGATGACAATCATCCAGTGGCTGAGAATATGAAAGAAAGGAAAGATGCAGGTCTTAGATTATGGAGACAAGCCGATCCATATGCAGTGAGGAGAAGGACAACTATGGACTATAGATTACACACCAAAGAACATCAATATTTTTAAGAGACAGTATTGCTTGACAAGAAACCCATTGTCAGTGATATGAAGTGGGTTGATTGGGAGTATACTAATGAGAATGAAGATCATTTTCCAGGAGTGCATGAGAGCTTCAAGCTCAATGGTGTTGACAATTTTGTGGGTCAAAAGTTGACCAAATGGAATGATGAGCTCATTATGCAATTTTATTCAATTTCTATCCTAATGGGAAGATTGTGTGGATGACTGAAGGTACAAGGTACCAGTCTGCTGTTGATGAGTGGGCGAAGCTCATAAAAGCCCCCAAACAGCATGAGAAAGACATTGATGTCTATGCTGAGAAGAAGAAAGACCACAACTCCATGGCCAATATGTACAAGGAGATACCTGACAAGGCCTTGGAAACTCACAATCTAGACTCACTATATATCTTGATGTCTAGATTGACCACAATGAACACTATATTGAGGCACACCTTGTTTCCCAAATAAGGAGATCATAGGATGATCAGAGGCCATTCCATTAATTTGCTTCAGATGTTTGATTTGCCACAGAAATTCAAGGTCATGAGTTTGATTGTTAAGACAATCAAGAGAACAGTTGTTGACCAGAAGAGGTCATGTGGGTATGCTCCAGACATACAGATGTTGATTAACTCCAAAATGCCCAAAGGAGTGTATTTGCTGGACAAGGAGCACCTTCCCTTGAAGCCTGATTTTGAGGACAACACTATTGTCATGACTGCTGAAGATCCAACATCTCTAGAGGCTCAAGGGAAGAGACAGAAAGCTAAAGCTGATAAGGCAACAAAGATGCCAAGTGCTGAAGAAGCTTCAGAAGTGTTCCTCAAGTCAAAGCAAGACCAGCTTGGATATCTGATTCGAGCAACCTGGAGAAATGAGAAAGGACTGGTCACCCTGACTCAGAACCAGGAGAGATTGGAGAGGATCATTGAGACAAAATTCTATGATCTTGACTTGAAGGTGACTGAAATTCAGACAGCAGTTGCGCAGCTCCAGGAAGAAGCAGAGGAGAAGAAGGGGAAAGCAACTAAAAAAGTGTTCTAGAGAGTGACTAGGGCACAGAGGTCTGCAGCAGTGCCAGTGCCAGACACAAGAGCCACAGCTTCAGCACCTGCAGCCATAGCTCCAGTTGCCTCTCCAGTGGCAACTCCACCAGCTCCATCAACTTCTACTAATGCTTTCATCCTTGGAGTCCTCTCAACACCACCTCCTGAAGATCAAGCCTAGAGACTCGCATAGCACTATGCAATTTCGAGCTTTTTGGTAACTTGTTGCCAAAGGGGGAGAAAGTGTATAGATCATAGGCTTCGGAGAGAGAGAGAGAGCTTTGCTTATTTTGCTACTTATTTTCTTTGCTTGCTTGGTTGAGATACTTTATGCTTATGTGTGTGAGATACTTTGTATGGTCATGTGTTTGATCATATCATGCTTAATGCTTGTGCCTGGATGATGATATTATCTATCTTTATGTATGATCATTCACTTTGCCTTGGTGATGAGTGCTTGTTCCTATTTTTATCATTTTGAGCGCTCCACCAAGATGTATGTGACATGGAAGAGTAACCCATGATCCTAAGTGATTATGCATTTGCATTCAAAAGCAAATTTTAAATAATGCACAAATTTAGGGGGAGCTCTTACTTATCACATACTTCTCAAAGCAATGATGTATTTCATTCTTATTATCATTTGTCGAAGCTTTGATCTATATGTTGTCATCAATTACCAAAAGGGGGTAGATTGAAAGTGCAACTAATCCCTGGGTGGTTTTGGTAATTCTTAACAACATATAGCTCATTGCACTAATGCTCTTTCAAGATGATCATTTCAGAAAGTTCAATGATTGGCATGGCATGGACTAGAGATGTGGACCCCTCAAAATGCTAAGGACACATATTGGCAACAAGCTCAAGACTCTACATTTTTACTTAAGTGATCCAAGCTCACATTGAGTCCATAGGAAAGCCAATACTATGAAAAGGGGATGAGGTGTTGCTTAATGGCTTACTTGCTCAAAATGCTTAGTGATATGCTCCAAAACCCTCAACCACTTTATCATTTCCACATATGTCCTAAACCTAAAAGTCAAACTCGTCCCCACCGATTTGATATATCCGGCGCCACCGAGTTCTTTTGACATAGCCACTACCACAAACCCTAGTCACTTCAGTTTCACCGGTAGGGATCTCGGTCTCACCGAGATGGGATTGCAAACTCACTGTTTCCTTTTCGTAAGATTTCGGTCCCACCGAGTCTGCAATGCAAATTGATTGTTTCCTTTTTGTAACACTTCGGTCTCACCGAAGTGAGAGAATCGGTCCCACTGAGTTTGCCTGACCACCCTCTATGTGCCTATTACAAAAATTGGTCCCACCGAGTTCATGTGATCGGTCACACCGAGATTATGTTATGCCCTATACCTAACGCATCGGTCCCACCTAGTTGATCGTATCGGTCCCATCGAAAAGCCTAACATTCATATTTTGACCTAACCGGTCTGACCGAGTTTGGGAATCTGTGTGTAATGGTTAGATTTTGTGAAGGCTATATATACCCCTCCACCCATTCCTCATTCGTGGAGAGAGCCATCAGAACGTGCCTACACTTCCATCATTCATTTTCTGAGAGAGAACCACCTACTCATGTGTTGAGACCAAGATATTCCATTCCAACCACAAGAATCTTGATCTCTAGCCTTCCCCAAGTTGCTTTGCACTCAAATCATCTTTCCACCATAGCCAAATCTATGAGAGAGAGTCGAGTGTTGGGGAGACTATCATTTGAAGCACAAGAGCAAGGAGTTCATCATCAACACACCATCTATTACCTTTTGGAGAGTGGTGTCTCCTAGATTGGTTAGGTGTCACTTGGGAGCCTCTGTCAAGATTGTGGAGTTGAACCAAGGAGTTTGTAAGGGCAAGGAGATCGCCTACTTCATGAAGATCTACCCAAGTGAGGCATGTCCTTCGTGGGCGATGGCCATGGTGGGATAGACAAGGCTGCTTCTTCATGGACCCTTCACTGTTACCCTTCGTGGGTTGAACTCTCCATCAACATGGATGTACGATAGCACCACCTATTGGAACCACCCCAAAAATCTCCGTGTCAACATTGCGTTTGCTCCCTCCAAACTCCTCCCATTTGCTTTCTCGCAAGTTGCATGCTTTACTTTCCGCTGCTCATATACTCTTTGCATGCTTGCTTGAATTGTATCGTGATTGCTTGACTTGTGCTAAGTTGCTAAAATCTGCCAAGAATTAAATTGGGAAAAAGTTAAGTTTTTATTTGGTCAAGTAGTCTAATCACCCCCCTCTAGACGTACTTTTGATCCTACAGTACCCTCCGAAACACTTCCGATGTCTGAATACCATCATCCTATATATCAATCTTTACCTCTTGAGCATTTCAAGACTCCTCATCATGTCTGTGATCTCATCTGGGACTCCGAACAACATTAGGATACCAAATCACATAACTCATATAATACATATCGTCATCATATGTTATGCGTACGGACCCTACGGGTTCGAGAACTATGTAGACATGACCGAGACACCTCTCTGGTCAATAAACCAATAGCGGATCCTGGATGCTCATATTGGCTCCACATATTCTATGAAGATCTTTATCAGTTGAACCGTTATGACAACATATGTTATTCCCTTTGTCCATTGGTATGTTACTTGACCGAGATTCGATCAATCTTCATACCTAGTTCAATCTCGTTACCAACAAGTCTCTTTATTCGTTCCGTAATACATCATCCTGCAACTAAATCATTAGTCACTTTGCTTGCAAGGCTTCTTATGATGTGTATTACCGAGAGGGCCCAGAGATACCTCTCCGATACTCGGAGTGACAAATCCTAATCTCGATCTATGCCAACTCAACAAACACCTTCGGAGATACCTGTAGAGCATCTTTACAATCACCCAGTTACAGTTGTGACGTTTGATAGCACACAAGGCATTCCCACGGTATCCAGGAGTTGCATAATCGCATAGTCGAAGGAATATGTATTTGACATGAAGAAAGCAATAGCAATAAAACTGAATGATCAATATGCTAAGCTAACGGATGGGTCTTGTCCATCACGTCATTCTCCTAATGATGTGATCCCGTTATCAAATGATAACTCATGTCCATGGTTAGGAAACCTTAACCATCTTTGATCAGTGAGATAGTCAAGTAGAGGATTACTAGGGACGCGGTGTTTCTCTATGTATTCACACATGTATTTAGGTTTCCGATCAATACAATTCTAGCATGAATAACAAACCTTTATCATGAATAAGGAAATATCAAATAAAAACTTTATTATTTCCTCTAGGGCATATTTCCTTCACCGCCTTCACCTTGTTACATATGTCACAGCAAGCGACAAAATAGGCGATGTCCTTCTTCATTCCATCCCACCAAAATATCTGTCGAAGGTCTTCGTACATCTTGGTACCTCCTGGATGAATCGAGTACGAAGATTTGTGTGCTTCTGTCAAGATCTTCCTTCTCAAGTATGTTTGTTTCGGTACACAAATCCGACCTCGAAACCTTAGGGTACCTTGCTCATCCCTCGTGAAATCCTGGGTCCTGCCTTCTTGCATACGCTTGACAGGTGTTTCAAGACTGGGTCATCTAGCTGGGCCATGTGGATTTCTTCTTCGAGGGTAGGGGTGACTTACAACATATTGACGAGGTCAGCCCCAACAATAACCAAGTTAAGCTGAGTGATCTCTTCTTGTAGCTTGGGAGACAAGGACTCCATTAAGGCGTTCAGGTTGGTAGGCTTGCGACTGAGGGCATCAGCAACCACATTGTCCTTGTCAGGGTGGTAGTTTATTCCAAGATCATAATCCTTGACAAATTCAAGCCATCTTCATTGTCAGAGATTCAACTCCTATTGGGTGAATATATACTTGAGACTCTTGTGGTCGGTAAATATCCGACATCTTTTACCAATGAGGTAGTGCCTGCAAATCTTCAAAGTATGCACAACTACGGCCAATTCCAAATCATGCATTGGGTAGTCCCCTTCGTGGGGTCGTAGCCGTCTAGATGCGTAGGCTACAACCTTGCCATCTTGCATGATCACATATCCAATACCTCTCTTGGATGCGTCACAATATACACCATAGCTGCGATAGATGTTTGTGAGGGTCAACACAGGTGCTGACATTAATCAGGTCTTCAACTCATTGAAACTCTTCTCACGGTCCTCAGACCATACAAACTTCTGATCCTTCTTGAGGAGTTCTGTCATAGGCTTGGAAATCTTAGAGAAGCCTTCAATGAATCAACAATAATATCCGGCTAGTCCAAGAAAACTTTGGATCCCAGTCACTCTCGTGGGTGTTGTCCACTTAAGCACATCCTTCACTTTGCTTGGATCCACGGCTATACCTTCTGCTGAAAGAACATGCCCCAAAATTTCGACTTGCTTGAGCCAAAATTCACATTTGCTGAATTTCGCATATAACTTATGGTCATGGAGTCTTTACAAGACTGCTCTAAGATGTTCCTTGTGCTCTTCTTCACATTTTGAGTATATGAGAATGTCATCAATGAAGACCACCACAAATTCATCCAAGAAGTCCATGAATACTTTGTTCATCATGTGCATGAAGGAAGCAGGGGCATTGGTGAGGCCAAAAGACATGACTGTATATTCATAAATACCATATCAAGTGGTGAATGCGGTCTTAGGAACATCCTCCTTGATCTTGAGCTGGTGATATCCGGTTCTCAAAACAATCTTGGAGAATACATTGTTGGAAATATGCCCTAGAGGCAATAATAAAAGGATTATTATTATATTTCCTTGTTCATGATAATTGTCTTTTATTCATGCTATAATTGTATTATCCGGAAATTGTAATACACGTGTGAATACATAGACCACAACATGTCCCTAGTGAGCCTCTAGTTGACTAGCTCGTTGATCAATAGATAGTCATGGTTTCCTGACTATGGACATTGGATGTCATTGATAAACGGGATCACATTATTAGGAGAATGATGTGATGGACAAGACCCAATCCTAAGCATAGCACAAGATCGTGTAGTTCGTTTGCTAGAGCTTTTCCAATGTCAAGTATCCTTTCCTTAGACCATGAGATCGTGTAACTCCCAGATACCGTAGGAGTGCTTTGGGTGTACCAAACATCACAACGTAACTGGGTGACTATAAAGGTATGCTACGGGTATCTTCGAAAGTGTCTGTTGGGTTGACACTGATCGAGACTGGGATTTGTCACTCCGTATGACGGAGAGGTATCTCTGGGCCCACTCGGTAATGCATCATCATAATGAGCTCAAAGTGACCAATTGTCTTGTCATGGGATCATGCATTACGGTACGAGTAAAGTGACTTGCCGGTAACGAGATTGAATGAGGTATTGGGATACCAACGATCGAATCTCGGGCAAGTAACATACCGATTGACAAACGGAATTGTATACGGGGTTGCTTGAATCCTCGACATCATGGTTCATCTGATGAGATCATCGAGCAGCATGTGCAAGCCAACATGGGTATCCAGATCCCGCTGTTGGTTATTGACCGGAGAGCAGTCTCAGTCATGTCTGCGTGTCTCCCGAACCCGTAGGGTCTACACACTTAAGGTTCGGTGACGCTAGGGTTGTAGAGATATTAGTATGCAGCAAACCGAAAGTTGTTCGGAGTCCCGGATGAGATCTCGGATGTCACAAGGAGTTCCGGAATGGTCCGGAGGTAAAGAATTATATATGGGAAGTTGAGTTTCGGCCATCGGGAAAGTTTCGGGGTTCACCGGTATTGTATCGGGACCACCGAAAGGGTCCCGGGGGTCCACCAGGTGGGGCCACCTATCCCGAAGGGCCCCATGGGCTGAAGTGGGAGGGGAACCAGCCCCTGGTGGGCTGGTGCGCCCCCCTGGGGCCCCCCTGCGCCTAGGGTTGAGAACCCTAGGGGAGGGGGCGCCTCCACTTGCCTTGGGGGGGTGGAGTTTCCCCCCTTGGCCGTCGCCCCCCTTGGAGATTCAATCTCCTAGGGCCGGCGCCCCCCTAGGGTCCCTATATAAAGAGGGGGAGGGAGGGCAGCTGCACCCTTGCACTTGGCGCCTCCCTTTCCCCTTGCTACACCTCTCCCTCTCGCAGACGCTTGGCGAAGCCCTGCCGGATCCCTGCTGCATCCACCACCACGCCATCGTGCTGCTGGATCTTCATCGACTTCTCCTTTCCCCTTGCTGGATCAAGAAGGAGGAGACGTCACGCTCACCGTACGTGTGTTGAACGTGGAGGTGTCGTCCGTTCGGCGCTTGGATTTCCGGTGATTTGGATCACGACGAGTACGACTCCCTCAACCTCGTTCTCTTGAACACTTCCGCTCGCGATCTACAAGGGTATCTAGATGCACCCCTCTCTCTCGTTGCTAGATGAACTCATAGATTGATCTTGGTGAATGTAGGAATTTTTTTATTTTATGCAACGTTCCCCAACAGTGGCATCATGAGCTAGGTCTATGCGTAGTTCTCTATTGCACGAGTAGAACACAAATCTGTTGTGGGCGTAGATGTTGTCAACTTTCTTGCCACTACTAGTCTTATTTTGCTTCAGCGGTATTGTGGGATTAAGCGGCCCGGACCGACCTTACACCTACGCTGACGTGAGACAGGTTCCACCGACTGACATGCACTAGTTGCATAAGGTGGCTAGCGGGTGTCTGTCTCTCCCACTTTAGTTGGAGCGGATTCGATGAAAAGGATCCTTATGGAGGGTAAATAGAAGTTTACAAATCACGTTGTGGTTATTCATAGGTAAGAAAATGTTCTTGCTAGAACCCTATTGCAGCCACGTAAAAGATGCAACAACAATTAGAGGACGTCTAACTTGTTTTTGCAGCAATTGCTTTGTGATGTGTTATGGCCAAAAGTTGTGATGAATGATGAATGATATATTGTGATGTATGAGATCATGTTCTTGTAATAGGAATCATGACTTGCATGTCATTGAGTATGACAACCGGCAGGAGCCATAAGAGTTGTCTTAATTATTGTATGACCTGCGTGTCAATGATTTAACGTCATGTAATTACTTTACTTTATTGCTAAACCGTTAGCCATAGTAGTAGAAGTAATAGTTGGCGAGCAACTTCATGGAGACACGATGATGGAGATCATGATGATGGAGATCATGGTGTCATGCCGGTGACGAAGATGATCATGGAGCCCCAAAGATGGAGATCAAAGGAGCTATATGATATTGGCCATATCATGTCACTACTATTTAATTGCATGTGATGTTTATTATGTTTATGCATCTTGTTTACTTAGAACGACGGTAGTAAATAAGATGATCCCTCATAATAATTTCAAGAAAGTGTTCCCCCTAAATGTGTGCCGTTGCTAAAGTTCGTCGTTTCGAAGCACCACATGATGACCGGGTGTGATAGATTTCTACGTTCACATACAACGGGTGTAAGACAGTTTTACACATGCAAAAACACTTAGGTTAACTTGACGAGCCTAGCATGTACAGACATGGCCTCGGAACACAGAGACCGAAAGGTCGAACATGAGTCGTATGGAAGATACGATCAACATGGAGATGTTCACCGATGATGACTAGTCCGTCTCACGTGATGATCGGACACGGCCTAGTCGACTCGGATCATGTAACACTTAGATGACTAGAGGGATGTCAAATCTGAGTGGGAGTTCATTAAATAATTTGATTAGATGAACTTAATTATCATGAACTTAGTCTAAAATCTTTGCAAAAATGTCTTGTAGATCAAATGGCCAACGCTCATGTCAACATGAACTTCAACGCGTTCCTAGAGAAAACCAAGCTGAAAGATGATGGTAGCAACTATACGGACTGGGTCTGGAAACTGAGGAGCATCCTCATAGCTGCCAAGAAAGCATATGTCCTAGAAGGACCGCTAGGTGAAGCACCCATCCCAGAGAACCAAGACGTTATGAATGCTTGGCAGTCACGTGCTAATGATTACTCCCTCGTTCAGTGCGGCATGCTTTACAGCTTAGAACCGGGGCTCCAAAAGCATTTTGAGCAACACGGAGCATATGAGATGTTCGAGGAGCTAAAAATGGTTTTCCAAGCTCATGCCCGGGTCGAGATTTATGAAGTCTCCGACAAGTTCTATAGTTGTAAGATGGAGGAAAATAGTTCTGTCAGTGAGCACATACTCAAAATGTCTGGGTTGCACAACCGCCTATCCCAGCTGGACATTAACCTCCCGGACGAGGCGGTCATTGACAGAATCCTTCAGTTGCTCCCGCCGAGCTAAAAGAGCTTTGCGATGAACTACAATATGCAGGGGATGGTGAAAACTATTCCTGAAGTATTTTCAATGCTGAAGTTAGCAGAGGTAGAAATCAATAAGGAACATCAAGTGTTGATGGTCAATAAAACCACTAAGTTCAAGAAGGGCAAAGGGTAAGAAGAAATTCAAAAAGGCGGCAAAGATGTTGCCGCGCCCGGTAAGCCAGTTGCCGGGAAGAAGTCAAAGAATGGACCCAAGCCTGAGACTGAGTGCTTTTATTGCAAAGGGAAGGGTCGCTAGAAGCGAAACTGCCCCAAATACTTAGCGGACAAGAAGGCCGGCAACACTAAAGGTATGTGTGATATACATGTAATTGATGTTTACCTTACCAGTACTCGTAGTAACTCCTGGGTATTTGATACGGGTGTCGTTGCTCATATTTGTAACTCACAGCAGGAGCTGCGGAATAAGTAGAGACTGGCGAAGGACGAGGTGACGATGCGCGTCGGGAATGGTTCCAAGGTCGATGTGATCGTCGTCGGCACGCTGCCTCTACATTTACCCACGTGATTAGTTTTAAACCTCAATAATTGTTATTTAGTGCCAAGTTTGAGCATGAACATTGTATCTGGATCTCGTTTAATACGAGATGGCTACTCATTTAAATCCGAGAATAATGGTTGTTCTATTTATATGAGAGATATGTTTTATGGTCATGCCCCGATGGTCAATGGTTTATTCTTAATGAATCTCGAACGTAATGTTACACATATTCATAGCGTGAATACCAAAAGATGTAAAGTTGATAACGATAGTCCCCCATACTTGTGGCACTGTCGCCTTGGTCACATTGGTGTCAAGCGCATGAAGAAGCTCCACGCTGATGGACTTTTAGAGTCTCTCGATTATGAATCATTTGACACATGCGAACCATGCCTCATGGGCAAAATGACCAAGACTCCATTCTCCGGAACAATGGAGCGAGCAACCAACTTATTGGAAATCATACATACTGATGTGTGTGGTCCAATGAGCGTTGAGGCTCGTGGAGGATATCATTATGTTCTCACTCTCACTGATGACTTAAGTAGAGATGGGTATGTCTACTTGATGAAACACAAGTCTGAGACCTTTGAAAAGTTCAAGGAATTTCAAAATGAAGTAGAGAATCAACGTGACCGAAAGATAAAATTCTTACGATCAGACCGTGGAGGAGAATATTTAAGTCACGAATTTGGTACGCACTTAAGAAAATGTGGAATCGTTTCACAACTCACGCCGCCTGGAACACCTCAGCGTAATGGTGTGTCCGAACATCGGAATTGCACTCTATTGGATATGGTGCGATCTATGATGTCTCTTACTGATTTACCGCTATCATTTTGGGGATACGCTCTAGAGACAGCTACATTCACTTTCAATAGGGCTCCGTCTAAATCCGTTGAGACGACACCGTATGAATTATGGTTTGGGAAGAAACCTAAGCTGTCGTTTCTAAAAGTTTGGGGATGCGATGCTTATGTCAAGAAACTTCAACCTGAAAAGCTCGAACCCAAGTCGGAAAAATGCATCTTCATAGGATACCCTAAGGAAACCATTGGGTATACCTTCTACCTTAGATCCGAAGGCAAGATCTTTGTTGCCAAGAATGGATCCTTTCTGGAAAAAGAGTTTCTCTCGAAAGGAGTAATAGGGAGGAAAGTAGAACTCGACGAAGTACTACCTCTTGAACCGGAAAGTAGTGCAGCTTAGGAAAATGTTCCTGTGGTGCCTACACCGACTGGAGAGGAAATTAATGATGATGATCAAGGTACTTCGGATCAAGTTTCTACTAAACTTCGTAGGTCCACAAGGACACGTTCCACACCAGAGTGGTATGGCAACCCTGTCCTGGAAATCATGTTGTTAGACAACGATGAACCTTCAAACTATGAAGAAGCGATGGCGGGCCCAGATTCCAACAAATGGCTTGAAGCCATGCAATCCGAGATAGAATCCATGTATGAAAACAAAGTATGGACTTTGACAGACTTGCCCGATGATCGGCGAGCGATAGAAAACAAATGGATCTTTAAGAAAAAGATGGACGCGGATGGTAATATTACCATCTATAAAGCTCGACTTGTCGCTAAGGGTTATCGGCAAGTTCAAGGGGTTGACTACGATGAGACTTTCTCTCCCGTAGCGAAGCTGAAGTCCGTCTGAATCATGTTAGCAATTGCCGCATACTATGATTATGAGATATGGAAGATGGACGTCAAAACAGCATTCCTTAACGACTATCTTCAGGAAGAACTGTATATGATGCAGCCGGAAGGTTTTGTCGATCCTAAGAATGCTAACAAGGTATGCAAGCTCCAGCAATCCATTTATGGGCTGGTGCAAGCATCTCGGAGTTGGAACATTCGCTTTGATGAGATGATCAAAGCGTTTGGGTTTATGCAGACTTATGGAGAAGCCTGCGTTTACAAGAAAGTGAGTGGGAGCTCTGTAGCATTTCTCATATTATATGTAGATGACATACTTTTGATGGGAAATGATATAGAACTTTTGGACAGCATTAAGGCCTACTTGAATAAGTGTTTTTCAATGAAGGACTTTGGAGAAGCTGCTTACATATTAGGCATCAAGATCTATAGGGATAGATCGATACGCCTCATAGGTCTTTCACAAAGCACATACCTTGATAAGATATTGAAGAAGTTCAATATGGATCAGTCCAAGAAAGGGTTCTTGCCTGTGTTGCAAGGTGTGAGATTGAGCTCGACTCAATGCCCAACCATGACAGAAGATAAAGAAGAGATGAGTGTCATCCCCTATGCCTCAGCCATAGGATCTATTATGTATGCCATGCTGTGTACCAGACCTGATGTAAACCTTGCCGTAAGTTTGGTAAGAAGGTACCAAAGTAATCCCGGCAAGGAACACTGGACAGCGGTCAAGAATATCCTGAAGTACCTGAAAAGGACAAAGGACATGTTTCTCGTCTATGGAGGTGACGAAGAGCTCATCGTAAAGGGTTACGTCGACGCTAGCTTCGACACAGATCTGGATGACTCTAAGTCACAAACCGGATATGTGTATATGTTGAATCGTGGAGCAGTAAGCTGGTGCAGTTGCAAGCAAAGCGTCGTGGCGGGATCTACATGTGAAGCGGAGTACATGGCAGCCTCGGAGGCAGCGCATGAAGCAATATGGATGAAGGAGTTCATCACCGACCTAGGAGTCATACCCAATGCGTCGGGGCCAATCACTCTCTTCTGTGACAACACTGGAGCTATTGCCCTTGCCAAGGAGCCCAGGTTTCACAAGAAGACCAGGCACATCAAGCATCGTTTCAACTCCATCCGTGAAAATGTTCAAGATGGAGACATAGATATTTGCAAAGTACATACGGATCTGGATGTCGCAGATCCGTTGACTAAACCTCTTCCTCGAGCAAAACATGATCAACACCAGAACTCTATGGGTGTTCGATTCATCACAATGTAACTAGATTATTGACTCTAGTGCAAGTGGGAGACTATTGGAAATATGCCCTAGAGGCAATAATAAAAGGATTATTTTTATATTTCCTTATTCATGATAATTGTACCGGGACCACCGGAAGGGTCCCGGGGGTCGACCGGGTGGGGCCACCTATCCCGGAGGGCCCCATGGGCTGAAGTGGGAGGGGAACCAACCCCTGGTGGGTTGGTGCCCCCCCCCTGCCCCCCTGCGCCTAGGGTTGAGAACCCTAGGGGAGGGGGCGCCTCCACTTGCCTTGGGGGGGGGAGTTTCCCCCCTTGGCCGCCGCCCCCCTTTGAGATTCAATCTCTTGGGGCCGGTGCCCCCCTGGGGTCCCTATATAAAGAGGGGGGAGGGAGGGCAGCCGCACCCTTGCACTTGGCGCCTTCCTTTCCCCTTGCTACACCTCTCCCTCCCGTAGACGCTTGGCGAAGCCCTGCCAGATCCCTGCTGCATCCACCACCATGCTGCTGGATCTTCATCAACCTCTCCTTTCCCGTTGCTGGATCAAGAAGGAGGAGACTTCACGCTGACCATACGTTTGTTGAACGCGGAGGTGCCGTCCGTTCGGCGCTAGGATCTCCGGTGATTTGGATCACGACGAGTACGACTCCCTCAACCTCATTCTCTTGAACGCTTCCGCTCACGATCTATAAGGGTATGTAGATGCACCCCTCTCTCTCGTTGCTAGATGAACTCATAGATTGATCTTGGTGAACGTAGGAAAATTTTTATTTTATGCAACGTTCCCCAACATACATGTGCCCCACTGAGTTGGTCGAACAAATCATCAATCATCGGAAGCGGGTATTTGTTCTTGATAGTGACATCATTCAACTGACAGTAATCCACACACATCCGAAGACTGTCGTCTTTCTTGTCCACAAAAATTGCGGGTGATCCCCATGGTGAAGAACAGGGGCGAATGTATCCTTTCTGGAGCAGCTCATCAAGCTGTTTCTTTATCTCCACTAACTCGGATGAAGGCATCCTGTAATATTTCTTGTAAATAGGTGTTGTCCCGGGCACAAGATCAATTGCAAACTCAAGCTCATGAGCTAGCGGCATTCCTGGCAGTTCCTCAGGAAATACATCTAGAAACTCACTGACCACAGGAATTAGATCCAACTACCATTTCTTTCTTGGGTATGCTTCTCCAAGCAAATAATTGTGTGGTTCGGCCTTCCTGGCTTGTCAATGTGACTTCTCTGGTCGCACAGTTGATACATACTTGATGTTTGGTTAACCAGTCCATTCCCAAAATAATATCCAACTTGGCAGACTCGATGACTATCGAAGTGGCTGGGAATATGACTCCCTGGATGTCAATCTCCAAGTTGCGGCAGACCAAATTGCTTTTGAGCAAGGATCCCCGGGATTGTACCATCATACTCTTTTCCATAATCGAGCAAGAAAACTTGTTTTGGGAAACAAAACTCCGTGAAATAAAAGAATGGGAAGCCCTAGAGTCAAACAAAATAATTGCAGGTATGCAATTAACAAAAAAAACATACCAATGACGACCTCCGGGTTCTCTTGGGCTTCTTCTGCGGAGAGGTGATGAACTTGCCCTTGGATGGTCTTCTGACTAGGGTATGGCCCCATGTGGTTAACTTGTAGCTTGAATGGAGCATTTGACTTGCCGTTCTTGGGGCATTGTCTGGCATAGTGTCTGGTTTTCCCGCAAGAGAAGCAAGCATTGCTACGCTGAAACTCCTCTTGTACCGGGCTGGTCATGATATTCTTGACTTGGGTAGTGGTCTTGTTAACATTTTGCTGCCAATTGGGCTTGAACTCAACCTGTGATTGTTGTCAGGTACAAGCCTTCTGGACTATGTGTCTATCCTTCTTAGGCTCGAACTTCCGCTTGCGGTCATCATGAGCGGGCCTACTATCCTGAATAAGCTTGTGTTCCTTTCTGCAATCAGGGCTTTGTTTACCAGAGTGTAGAAATCCGGAAAATCAAGCATACCGAGGGTGCATCTGAGGTGTTGATTCAGTCCTCCAAGGAATCTGTCGATCTTTCTCTCTTTGGTGGCCACATCATACAGGGAATAGCGGGCCAAATGGTAGAACTTGTTCAAATACTCAGTAACGGATAAGTTATTTTGCGTGAGGGGCTAGGAACTCATGCTGCTTGACTTTCATGATACATGCGGGGATGTCGTACTTGCGGAACTTATCCTTGAACTTATCCCATGTAATTTCTTCATCTGTTGGCCGCATATCTTTAGCATTGTCCCACCAAACAACTGCGGCTCCTTCTAGATAGTGAGTCGCAAATGGAACCTTATCACCTTCTTCGGTGCGAGCGATGTCCAATTTATTTTCAATGATCCTTAGCGAGTCGTTGGCTTCCATAGGGTCAGCAACTTGATTAAAACAGGGTGGCTTAGTCCTTTGAAAATCTGAGAGCTTGGAGTGATTGTCGTACGAATTACCATTAAGTCCCACCATTGCCTGCACACTTTTCAATAGTTCAAGCAGATCATTTTTTTCTTCTTTCTTCGAACATGCGCATAATCTGTTCAATGGTAGGCTAATGTGGAGGTGGAGGGAATGGTTGCAGATACAGCTCGGGGGAATGTACTGCCTGTCTTGCTGAGCGACGAACATGGACATCCTCACCAGCATGACTGTTGTTGCCTCCTCTCGTCATCCTATTTTTGTTTCCCAATATGAAGCAATTGTGATGAGCAACAACCATAAATAGGGAAGAAAAGCGAACAACAAATCCGAAAGAAAGCGATAAAAACAAAGGCGAATAAAGAAAGTTCCAACATAATTATAGATAGACTCATACATGCAATGAACTATCATGACAAGTACGGCTACATCCAACATCACGACAACCTCATATATGAGCTGGCGAACTATGGCTCCTCTGCTGCAGAAGGGTCCTCCTCAGGCTCGGATCCCGAACTGACGATGTTAACAAAGACCTTTGGGTTAAAGGAAACACGGCGACGCTACCTCGAGGACTCCCCCTCAGGGGTAGGTCTAAGGTGAAGCATAGGAGCTGCGGGGGTAGAGAGAAGCAAAGCCCACTCGGAAGGAGACTCACGAGTGGTCACTGTCGAGGTGGCCGGGGTACTCTGAGGGCTAACCAGAGTAGTAGGAGGAACAGAGGCTGGGGGAACAAATGGGGTCAACCTGATAGTAGGTGGGGTGAAACCGGCTCGAGCGACAGCAAGAGTTGTACGGGCACGAGTCAACTCTTGGGCCAACTCGAAAATCAAAAGATAACTGGCAGTGGTATAGCGAGAAAGGTGGTTGGAAGAATGATCACATGCCGGATCAATAGAAGGGAAACGGATACGCCCGTTCTCGAACAGAGACGGGTAGAAGTAGAAACCTAGGTGGGTCTGCATGTGAACCTCGTTGTAGCCCAAATCTACAAGGGCCTCGAATGCGACAAACTAGATGGCCTGAGCTAGCGTGGAAGCAAAACCACCTTTAGAGGAACGAGTGTAAGCGCCAAAGGGGAACTGTGATGCAGAGTGACCTCCACGTAGTACTCATACACTGAGTCTGCGAGACGCTCCATATACACCTGGTACACGGGATCATCACCATTGGGGTAGAGTCAATGCCACACGTTCTGAAGCAGATGCGGCAAGGTGTAGGGTGTTGGCTCAGACTGGTACGAGTACGGAACTGGGGCCATCTACACTCACAACTATTAGTCGGTTAGCAATAACAATAAATCAAATGCATGCATTGCGGCAACCAGATGCAAACACTACCGACACTCAAGGATAAGCTAGCTACCATTCAACTAACGCGTCAGCGGTCTACCGTGTCCTACAGTTAGCGCGGCTCTGATACCAAGCGTTGTGGCACCCCGACTCAGAGCAACCGGTTTACCTTGCATTGCGAAAATAGAGATCTAGTCTTCTGGCAACACACAACAACTTCATACAGAAAACAACCGCTTTATTGATGCTAGCGGAAACATAGGTTCGATATTACATCAGGTAGTGAGGCCAAGCGGCACACCCGGTGCGGCTGAATAATATGTACATTATTTTATGGACCTGAAGGGGGCCTCGATAACGACAACTACGCGGTAGCGGAACAGCGACGAAGCGAAACTCCATAGCAGAGGGACACCAATGTGGACACGGCCTAGACACGAGAAGCACTCCGATCCGGTACAACTTTCTTGAAAGATGGCACGAGACGCCATGTTAGTATATTGAATGTACTTGCAAGCTCACAACAAGTAAAGCATAATGACAAACAATAACATGACAATTAAGCAGGTTAAATGCAAGACTTTAACATACTACTCATGAAGTGAACATGCTTGTGCACCGAGTCCCTCGGACTCCTTACCATACGGGTTACCTTGTAACCAACATCATTAATACGGTGGTCACTCCCGGATCACAGTGGAAACCAACTCTTTGGTTTCAACAACAACCATCATCATGGTTTCAACAATCTCATCACATAACCAGTGCCAACCATATAACTTTAGTGTGCAATATTAACTTTTTATCTTGATCCATGGTGTGACCTACTACGAACTATATCCATGACCGAGGACGAGGCTATTGATAGATTTAACACACACTCTACAGAGGTTAGCACACTGTACGCACACCACAGAATCCATGGCCTCGAACTCCCATTCGGGTGGACCAACGGTATTATGACAGAACCAACACATTGCCATGACACTCTCCTAGCCACTCCGACCAACTCCCTTTGGGCTAAGTCATGGGTGGCCCCGATGCCACTCCTAACATCCAACAGCCACCGTCGTGGCAAAACATAAACGGTCCCAAACGGGGACAAGGTACCATAAACAAAAACAAGCACACAAGGTTATGTTTGCTTACCGGGCCAGGGTAACGCATGTCCATAACCTTCCCTCGTTGGAGGCACCGACCAGAGGCATGACAATGGACCGAATATGGGCCTTCCCATAAAGGCAAATGTGGTTGCACTTGGAAGCTCGATTCGCTGGCACCATGACTCGATCAACATTATGTTCAAGTTGAATTATCATCAGGTTTAACTTGAAATAAAAGAACTCGAGCCATAGTATGCCATGAACATGCAACTATATCCGCATATCACTGGAATGAAATAGATTAACATCATAGAATCATTATGCATGCACTCCTAATCATTTAGAGACACTGGTTTAATCATTTTTAGTTATGACATTAGCATGGTGAAAATAATAAACCATTATATGAGAATTTGATCATTACCAAACCATATTCATGCTATCAAAATAACACTACTGCGTCAAACTAGTCCATGCACTCAAGTACTACAGCAAGCTAAGCAATTCAAGATGACAAATGAAATAACATAAGCAATATTATTTAAACGATTTAATGCATGAAGTAAACCATATTCAAGTTCGAAAAACATAGTTATTGAAATGACACCATGCAAATATTTGTGCTGGGTTGCCTTAGCACAGAGGAGGGCCACACTCCTCCTGGTTCTCCTCAAGGCAAGTTCCTTCCTCTGAAAATAATTAAAACAGTAAAAGAAAATATGAAGAACCATTTTTAAATTCACCAAAAATTCAAAACAACAAGGAAAAATCTCAAACTTGGTGTACTGATAAAGAATCTCAATACAAAACCACTACAAAAAGAACAATGCATTTGGACTTGTAGAATAGGAGCTAGGGCTGGTCAAAGTTGCTGGTCAAATTTGATTTAACTCAGATTTAAAATAATATCAGGGGGTGACATTGAAGACGTATTCTAGCGAATACGCCTCCACTCGTACCGCTTCGGGCGCGAGTGGAGAGGCTGACAGCAGGCCCCGCCCATCGGGTTTTGAGAGAGGGGGAGAGACACAGGGACGGCGACTCATCGTCGGGGCTCTCTCCGGCGAGGAGGGCTCGGCGGACATCGGGGAAGGGAGGGATCGAGAGAGGGGGTCCTGGCGCACCTGCTCATACCCGTGGCAAAGCAGGAGGTGGACGGAGTCGACTAGAACGAGCGTCTCCAACAGTGGCTGCGGGCGAAGCTCGTCGGAGATGAAGAAGACAGCGAGGATGGGTGACTCCAAGGGCTCCATGGGGTGTCACTCGCATCAGTGGACTGCTAGGGAGGCGCTATAAGAGTGGATTGAGCTCGAGGGGCACTTGAGAGGTGGATGGCTGAGGGAGGGAATCGCCGGCGAGCTCGGGAGGGGAATGGCAACCAGAGGCCTGCCTTGCCGGGCCGCGACTATCTAGGAGGAGTTGTGGATGCAAAGGAGTGCGGTGAGGTGCTCGTAGGGGCTCTATTTATAGGGGAGCCGAGGCGGGGTCGCGAGCTCCGGCGAGCTCTCTGGAGTCTCCGGGAAGCGACGAGGAGCCTCAGTGAAAGAGGGGAAAGACGCCAGGGCTCACGCAGCCACTGTGCGAGCTCTAGGACGACTACATGACGCACGGGAGGGGGCCTGACTCGAGCACGGGCGTACTGTGCTCGTGATCGCTGCGGCGGCTCCGGCGTCGGCGAGCAGCAGCGAGAGGTCTGGGGTGATGAAGCGGAGCTGGTGACGCGGTACAGAGCACGCCGGCCTCGTGCCAGAGGCAGTGTCCACACGCGGTCACCGCGTGCACTGTGCCTACGCGGTGCCCAAGTGAGGCCAAACCATGTCTGGGCTGTCGACTTTGCAGTGCTTAGTCTAGGAAAGCTGAGAAGACACTGCCAGGATGAGTAGATGGATTACATCACTCACTAAAAGTTTCTGGACAGAAACTTGTGGCCAAAATTGTGATCAAACTAAGAAGAGTTAAGAGCCGAGCTTTGGGGTTTAGGGTTAAGTTACTAAGGTAATGATGCTCCAGAAAATTCAGCTCCAAAAGATCAAAGAATAATACACTTCATGTACAAAGTGCATTTCCTGGACAGAATGGAATTGATTTTCTCTAGCAAAATTGGGCCACATGACCACATGATATTTTTGCATGAGATGATGAGGAAAGGTCCAAGGAGTGTGTGGGAATTTTTTCAGATTTTTAGAGGCAAGAAACAGAAGGGTTGCTTTGGAAGGAAAGTGAAAATATTCCATTTTCAAGGTGAAAATGAATATTTCCTTAGAAGAAAAATATTCCAAAGCAATATGATGATGAATGAGAGGTCAAGAGAGGTTGTGGAAGGTGAGAGGAGTCACTTGGGTGAAAACCAAAACAATGCCCAAGTGCTAAGTCCAAATGAATCAATTCAAAACTCATTTTTAAAGCAAATGACAAATGAAAATCATGATGGCAAAATCCAGGGTGTCACAAACTTCTCATAACAAACCTTTATAATTGACCCGAGTTATCCTATATACACCTAACTCTAATTAGCTCAACATGCGTGATTACACATTATCAAAATTGTTGTAGGTGTTAGATTTACTAGCTTGAAATGTTAGGCTACTCATAGTGGAGAGTTTCATATATTAGTATCATGCATATAATACTAGTACATGTACTACCTTCGTGGTGCATAGTATCTTAGATTAGTAATTTCCATGCATGACACGTATTATGATACTGGATATTTTTTATGAAAAAAGTCCCCTTCCGATTTTTATTAAGAAAATCATTTTTATGATACGGTATCTACCTATGTTACTCTAATTCTCTCTCTTTCTTTTTTAATTGTCTACCACATCGGCATGTTTGTTAGTCCAGAGTGCATGATAACAGCTAAGAGACCACCATTATGGCCAGCCTTAAAGTCTGTCTGATCCACGCATGAGAAGCATCTATTATGCAAAATGCATTAGTTCATTAAGTGGATTTTAAATCACATTGTGACGTGGGCAACTTGTCATGTCATCCATTTTTGCATATGCAGAAAATTCGCACATAGTTTTTAAATCGGAATGACCGAATTAATATTCTGCATAATTTTCAGAAAGTATACATCCAATTTCATGGCAACACATGTGGTATTATCTCGTTCTATTTAAAAATAAGTCGTCCCGGGATTTTTCAAGCTGTTTACCCGTGATTCTTTTTTGAGAACTTGTTTGCCCGTGGCCGAAGAGTCCAAACGAGATTTGTTAGCGACGGCCGCCGCGGGGGGATCCCCGATTCCCGGGCTCAGAACAAGCCCACGGGCTTGTTTAATCAGGATGGCCCACGCTTTTAAAAACTACTACTAGTAGGAGCATGCTCTAGGGCATTTCCTAACGGGCGCCTTAAGCGCCCGTTTCATCGGTTGCCGCAAACGGGCGCATACCCCGCGCCGCGCTGGGCCGGCCCGTTTCATTCTTTTTCTTTCTCTTAAAAAAGAGCAGCAAAAATCTTATTGCGAATGTGAGGTCTCGAACTCGCGACCTCGCCGTTGAAATAGTAGCACACTAACCAAACGACCACCATACAGATTGTGTCCAGAGCCCACCAAACCAGATTTCACTGCGCGCTGATTTCTGGGCGTTTTTTTAATTTTATTTCTGGTTCCTTTTTTCTTTTTCTTTTCTCATTTTCCTTTTTATATTTTCTTAAAAATGCGAATTTTTAAAAATTCGTGAAATTTTTAAAAATTCGTGAAATTTTTAAAAGTTCGTGAAATTTTTAAAATTGAAGGAACTTTTATCAAATCGATGAACTATTTATAAAATTCGATGACAATTTTAAAATTCCATGACCTTTTTAAAATTTGAACAATTATTGTGAACATGAACAAAAATTTATATACGACGAGCGATTTTCAAATATACACTAAACATTTTTTCGGTGTACGATGAACAATTTTTAACTACACAGTGAACATTTTTGTGATATACATTGAAATAATTTAAAACATATTATACATTTTTATATATAAGATGAACAAATTTTATACATTGAACATTTTTGTAATATAATCTGAACAATTTTTAACTACACATTGAACAATTTTGTGATATGCGCTGAAAAACTATTTAAATACCCATTGAACATTTTTTGATGTACACTGAACTTTCCTTACTGACCTTTTTAAAATTTCATGAGCTTTCAAATCCGTGAACTTTTTCCTGAAATGAGTGAACATTTTTGAATACATAAATCATTTTTTAAAACAAATTCGTGAAACTTCTTTTTTTTTGTTCGTTGGCTTTTTTTTTGGAACAACGCAGCTTCAGTTACATATTAATAGTTGCACGGTAAAGTCAGCATGTCGAAGGCAGTAGGTCGACTGGTTATTCTGCGCGTGCGGCATCGACTCGGTGCGAGTTCGAATCCTCGCTGCTGCCCGCACCAACATTTTTAGTGTTTTTTATGCAGTGTATTTTACGTTGGCGCTTCGTGATACTGGGCCGGCCCACGAGGGCGGTGCAGTGGGCGCCAATTTTGTTAGCGGCGCTGAAGGCGCCGCTACAGGCTAGGCTAGTAGTACCACCACTAATCACACTGTTCGTCGTTCACTGTCACTGCTGAGAGACGAGACCAGCTTGGTGTGCTTTTCCAGCCGAAAAGAAGAGCAAGGAACATCAATCATGCACGCCTACTCGTACCACAAACCTTTTGTTTACGGAGGCAGATTGGTTCAGATTATGCTATGTTGTTATTCGCGGCGTGTAGAGCTGTAGTAGTTCTTGCTTTCCCGCAGGGCCGTCTGCACGCCAATATTCTTCATATTCTAGCCGCCGCCGCCTGTCCAAGCGCACCACACACCGGCAGATAACTCGCTCTCGAGAATGTGGTGATTGCGACGGGTCGGCCGAACCTTCCTCCCGATACACGGCAGCGCCTCAGCTGCCTGTCCAGCACACGATCTGATCTGCCCCCTTGCCTCTTCCCTCGAAATGAAGTGACCGTATCGACGCTGCCGTGCGCGCGCCCGACGGGCGCGCACTGCATTTGCATGACGAGCCCGTTCGCGAGCTCTCGCCGGGCAAGGCACGCTGGGAGCACGCGCGACGCGCCGGTGTTTTGACCACCGGCCGGCCGGCGGGCACTGTCGGGTTCTGAACGTTCCTTAATTGGGCTGCTCGTAGTACGTCTGCGTGCCCAACGGCAGGCGGGGTTCGTATGGGTTGTTCATACTTGATGCCGATCACACGTACGCGCATTTACCTCCATCCACTGAACGTCTGAACCGATCCGAGTAAATGCTTAGCCGAGGAGGCTCCGGCTGGCTCCCTCGCCGTCACGCGGGGCCCTGCGCGGGGGTTAGCCGTTGCGTCGGTTGCTCTTGCCCGGCCGTTCGGTACCTACCACAGCACTTTCACTTTGCCGCCGGCCGGGCTAGGCCAGGCCAGAGCGAAATGGCACGCAGCAAAAGCAAGATGCAGAATCAGAAGCAGAAACACACACAGCAAAGGACACAATCCACCAAACGTACTAGTAAAAACATCGCACTGGATGGCTGCTCAAATTTGTTCATGCGTGACATGATATCGACAACAACACAAGTGAGAGAGAACAAAAGAAAAACGACGAGGGGTAAGTGAGTGAACGGGAAGCAAACAGGGGAAGGAAGCTTCACGCCACGCCAGTGCTACGCTACCGACGATCGGGGCTCCGCCCGCTTCCGCTCCCGTTGTTGCGTCTCCGCCACCGGCTCGTCGTCGCCCTCCGACTCCGACTCCGCCAGGACCATGCGGCGTAGCGGGCTGGGGCCCAGGCGCCGGCGCTTGGCCGCCGTGGCGTGCCGCCGCCGGATCACCTCCATCTGGTTCCGCCGCCGCGTGGCGCCCTCGTCCACCACGAACCGCCGCATCAGGTGGTCGTCCGTCAGCGACTTGCCGCGGAACACCGGCCGCCTCGCGCCCTCCCCGCCACCCGACGCCCCGCGGTGCGGCTCGGCGCCCGGCGGCGGGGCCACCAGCGGGTTGACGTTGGCGTTCGCGCCGCACCCGGACGCCGACGCCGACGACGCGCGCGGGTAGCTGTAGCTCCGGCGCGGCGCCACGTCGCCCGGCTGGAAGTAGAGCGACGGCTCGTTGTAGGAGGAGATGGGTGCGCAGAGGCAGACGCGCGTGAACGACGCCGCCACGTTCAGCGACGACGACTTGCGCAGCCTCCCCGGCCCGGCAGCCGGCGCCGCAGCCTTGCCGGTGGCCGACACCCCCGCCGCCGCGGCCGCCTTCGTCGTCGTCGGCGCACCCGCCGGCTGCTTCCAGATGAGGAGCAGCAGCTCCACCGCGCGCTGGTACCACGGCGACTTCTTGGACAGGCCTCTCGCTCTGGCCGCGCCGCCGCCGTCTTTCGATCTGCATGCAAGACATCACTCATGTCAGTCGACACGAACCTCCAGAATTATCACAACAACGAAACATGAGCGCGCGCGCGCACACGCGAGCTAGCTCACAGGATCGATGGGACATGGGAGGGTGTGTGTACCTTGGTTGGTGTGTGTTCTTGGCCATGTTTTGCACCAAGAGGTGGTGGAGGAACATCTGGGCCGGCGCGCGCGGGGGGAAGACGGCGAGGACTTGAACTGAGGTCACATCAGGCTGTCACATTCCCTACTGGCATGCGATGCGAGTGAGAGGATCCATGGTCATGCACCGGGGCTGGAGTTAGTTAAGTTAAGGCCTGGAGACGAGGGGTAGTTTGGTCTCGTTGCTCTGGGTTGCACTTGGAGCAGTACACAGCAGGAGCATGTCAAAGTTCTCTGGAGGGAATATGGCTTTTTTGGGGGACCATTCCAAAACTTAACTACGGAACGGGAAGACCCAGCTGATCAAGCAATATATGTACTCTGGGGCCTGGGCCTGTGGTGGGGAACGGAACTGAATTGCTACCGAAGATTTGATGATGGTGCTATGTAACGTCACGCTGAAAAGTGTGTGTGCAGTGCAAAACATACATACGATTGATGTAGTCTGCCCACCAAGTCGGCATGAGCCGTCGATTTTTAAGGTCCAATGGCTCGTAGGAGTGTTACCTTAAGTTCAGCTTTGATAGTGTCGTGGACATCATGCCTGAGGGTGCCTGATACGTCGATGCCTATTTTTAAGGCGAGGGGCTATTTTTAGTGTGCCTCTTACTACTACAAATTAGGAAACAGATTATAGTGACCTTAAATATCGAAGGCGAATTAAGGAAACACATAACTATTAAGATCAATGTTATTTCTTTCGAATTTGGTTTCATCACAACTTCACAAGGCAACAAGACGCGGTGATTTTTTTGGGGACTGCTAGGCGCCGGTCGACCTCCCCCCCCCCCCCCCCCCCCCCCCGGCGGTCGCAGGCCCTTGCATAACCGTATGTAGTTCATATTAATAAAATCTCTAAAAGGTCTTAAATTTAGGAATGGATGGATTATATATGAAAGTCACTATTTGTATCAAGAGAGCATCAAGTCTGACAAGATTTTCTTTTAGTTGGGAAGAATATATCTTATTCCTCTTTTGATTGCTACATTTTTATTACCTTCGGCAATTGATGTTAGAAGCTATGCTCATACTACCCCCTATGAAGTAAGTGGGAGTTCTTAAATTCCTCCCAAGAAGATTAGGGTTCTGCCCCGTCGCCATTGCCGCCGGTATGTCCTGCCTCCATTGACCCTTTCCCAATAAACGGAGACTTTTTCTGTAAATACTGCACGCAAATTAGAGATAAAGGATTCCAGAACAAGTAAACATAATTTTCAATTGTCTCAACAACAGAGTTGGATCAGGATAAGGAATAAAAGTCAATTCGTTCGAAATGAGACAACGAAAAGAGATGATTTGGGTTTTGGAGGTGCGGTGAACCTGGGATCTCGTCCTTGCTTTGGGTAATTTTTGTGTCTTGGTTCGGGCGGCGAGATCCCATGGTATAGAATAATGTCCACCCTGTCTTATTGCCGCTTCGGCCTTCGGCGGTCTGCCTAACGCCACAACATAGGGCATGTGGAGGTATATATGACCCTTCTGATCTACGCTCATCCTTGTCAACGACGGTTGTTTTGCTAGAAATCATCTAGATGAGATATAATTTGGTCTCATTCACCTGTTATAACCATCGGATATGATGTTATAAGATGTGTGTGTGCTGACGTGGGTTGTATCTGTTCTTGTTTTCAAAGTGAATGAGGCAAAATTATCTTATCTAAATGAGTTCTAGGTACTTACTCTAGTGCATTGGAGCTTTGGGGCCTTAGCCCGTCTTTCTAAGTGTCTACTACAATAAGATTTGCTCGGCTCCAGGCAGGGAGGGGTGATGATGACGGCGCGTCTTTGGTTCATTCCAATTCTAGTTGTCGTTTCTAGGTGATCCATGGATCGGCGAGTTCTAATTTTTACCACTTGTGATGATATTTGTACTTCTGTTGCAAATTATTAATAGATCGTAGGACTTGTTGGCAAAAAACACTGTTACTGATGGTTGCAATAGAATGGCTAGTCACCACTTCTAGAACGTGACCCTAGCAGAATACATCAGCCTCTTATAAAATGCAGTATTCTTATGTCGCATACCTAGTACAATACAAGCAACCGCAAGAACGTACGTATGTCCTACTAGTATATATTATCCTGCATCCATGATTTCGGGAGAGACCAAACCAACGCCGCGGAATTCCAGCGCCACATCTCAAAGAAGAAGCAAAGATATACATATTCAGGTACTAGCCTTTTTACAAGCTTGATCGACACTGCTGTCTTCTTTTTCTTTGCTGCATGCATAGCATGTTAGCATGCATCCGCTTTTCCGTTAGCCATGATTCCTCCCAGGCAATGCAATGGAGCTACCGAAGAATTTTAAACCCCAGCGGCGATGGGCCAAAGCGATATCGCGACGCTGGCTTTTTGCATGGATGCATCATACTGGTATCATACAATAACAGTTCTAGTGCTAGCGAGCAACCAATGGCTACCGGGCTACACCAGCATAGCTAGGGAGGTGGTTAAGACCGCATCGGTTTGAGCCATACTATAATCTCTCGTGGTCGGCCAATACCAAATCCATCTGGTAGTACGTATAGTACCACGGGCTGCGATGCTACAGTGTACTACATGTCTCTGCATTTGGAGCCTGCATCAGCAAAGATTTCTTCTAGTCCTTGTACTAAGATATATATGCTACCACCCCTATGCTATGGCTACTTTATATTGCTGGTACAGAATTTAATAGGGGTTTAGGTCCTTTCAACGTCCTCATGTACTTCACCCAATGAAATTTCCTCCCATGTACCGATTTGAAATTGAAACGGTTGGGTGCGCAAGACCGATCGTCGAGGTTTGTTTTCCTTTGATCGATCAACTACCTTTGTGCCTTGAGGGTATGGAAAAGCTGATTAGCAAAAGTTAATTTGATGTGTTCTCTAGAGTTAAGGCTCTAGTGCCTAGGTTGGAAGGACGAAGTTGGTGGACCGAGAGGAACGGCGTGCCCTTGGCCGACGATGAGAGGGGAACAGGAACATGGAGGGGGTAGAAAGGTCAGGCGGCCAGGGCACAACTGTTCCCATCGTGGAGCACGTACGTACGTACGTACTACATGCATCCACATTATACATGCTCCATGATGCAAATGAGGAACTGATCAAGCTTAATTAATTGAACATTTTTTATGGCCAGTTGATGAATCGGGGCGGGGAGGGAGCCATGATGATATCCGTGTTGGATCGGAGGTGTAAAAGAGGGCAAAAGCTAGCTCATAGGCCATGGGAAAGGCGAGGGAGGGAGAGGAGGGAAAGGGGCCATGATCGTTCAGACCTTGATGCCGCCTTGTTAGGCTGGCCTCGCCGCTAAAGATCGAGGATCGTATCCATCTCCATCATTCGGTTTCGTCGAGCTTTAGCTTTAGACCTTGGCTTGCCGCCCGGCCCGGCCTCGCGTCACTGGACATGCACGTCGCAAAAGCAGAGTGAGATGGCACCGCGTGGAGGAACGGATGCCGGATGGGCCACCGCGAAGTGCTAGGAAGTGGGTGGTACTAAACGAAGCTCGATCGATCGGCGATATTCTTCCCGGGTAAGGCCACCGGACAGCGCGCCCTGAACCCACAATCTCACTTTAGTTTCGACGATCTGAAGAATCTCTTCATAATTGGATTGGTCTCTCGTCCGTTCGGTCGTGCTCTCCTGAGATGAGCTTGTGCCCGCCCTGTATCAAGAGCTACGCAGAAATGGGGATGGATTTGCTTGCCTGCAGTTACAGGAAGAAAAGGAAAATGCTTCGTGGTGGAAGTAATTCTGTTATAGGATAGCTGTTGGTAGCCCAATCACTGATTTAACTGGATGATCGCACTGTCTGATTAGGAGGAGCTCATGATTGCCGTAACATGCGTCTAAACGGATTTCTGCCTTTTTCTTTCTTTTCACGTGATACTAAACGGATTACTGTGAACAGAGACCTTCTCTAGCGCTCTGTTCTGAGTTCTGACGAAGTACGAAGCATCTGCAACAGGGAAGGTTGGCGCAGTGAACAGAGCATCTGCGACTCAACCTGTTCTTTCGATGCAGGAAAGAAGCCGAATCTGTGATTGAGGCTACGGAGTGGGAGAAAGAACTTTGGCCGGCACGGCACGGCAGGCAGCTGGAGCTGGTCAAAAGTCTGGTCAGCCAAGGCCTATCTATAGTGCTCAATTTGCCGGCACATCATGGATATCCATGGGCCTCCCTCCCCCCTCCTCTCGTAGCCGCTGGTAGCTGGTCCATGCTTGCATCCATGGAGGGGACAGCAGCAGAAACCCCACGACGGGCCGTAGGTCCGAAGCAATCGAGTTCGCCGTGGCTCCGCGCCGTGCTTGCCATGTTCCTTTGCAGTAGCAGGAACGCGACGCCACCTTGGGTTCATGCGTCTTCACGTTTGTTTGTGTGTGGTGGTGTGCACGCGACCTGGCATCGATCGTGTTTTCGTGCAGGCCTGTGTAGCTCTGGGCGGACGGGGCGATTCGGAGCCAAGGCTCAGCTGGGCCCGCCTACCAGCAGTAATAAATTATAAAAAAAATATAGTGAACAAATTCAAAAAATAAAATATATTTTTCGGCATGCATGATGCTTGGGTACGTAAAAGGCGTTGGTGTTTAGACATTTGAGGAGTTCGTGAAAAAAAAAACAATTTTGACTTCTAAAAGAGTGTGCTATATAAATCATAATTTTTAATAGGGAAACAAGTATTGATGTTTTGATGCTCGCGGATCATAAACCCAATGCAGCCGAGACAATCAAACATGCCAAATTTGCATTACCAGGGTCTGGTTGGGCTGGATGCAGCCTATCAAACACGTCATGTATTTCTGTTGTTTCGAAGCTCCCACCTATCAAGTATAAGTGGCACTAAAAAACATATCAAGCATAAGTAGAGATGGGATTGCTTTCTTTCTATGGCCATCCCGAACATGAAACTAACCAAGGTATGGTAAGTCAATAGCTCTCCACCCCAAGAGTTGATACTGAGCTTGGAGAATATATCAAATCCTTGAGCACGTGCCATGTATAAATGGAGAATCTGCATACTCTGGATCCACTCCTTTCCTATATACCGCACCCTCTGCCTATTACGATCGATACCCATAAAGTTGTTTCCTTGGGAGAAGAAGTAGTTCACAAACCAGTGCTAAATAAGGAAAATGTGCTAATCTAAAAGTGACAAATCAATTATTTCACCCCGGCATATCCCCTAGGGATATCACATATATCACTATCTGAAATATCACTATTCGAAATATCTCATAGTTGTGCACGCAGAGATCCTCACGCTTAGTAGGCTTTATCTTGCCTAACAACCAACTATCAAACATTTGTTTCATGAAAAATGAAACATTATCATGGCAAACGTGAATTTAGAATAACCATCATCGCAATAATCAAAATCTTCAAAACCAAGCTCAAAGTGATGCCCTGGCATAACGAGCTAAACTTGGTCAAAAGGACTAGATCCATAACATAAAAAAGGCATCACTTAATTTTCTCTGTCGGGTCAAATATCATAAACATCACCTGCAAACATCAATCAAGAATTCATCTACATTAAGAATTCATCTATGTGTTAACAATTTTGATGCCATGAAGCTCACTGTCGAAACCAAGATCGAATGTTGTTGCCTGACTAGCAACATGGTTATCCAACTTCACCGCCTCATCTATTTCTGCATATGAAATGCATATTTGCAGAAAATCAAATATTAGTTGCAAACAGTGATTAATAAAATAACAATAAAGATAATGTTGCCTTGCAAATATCGAACCCAACTCATCTATAAAATTTTCTTTGATGGAACGAAGAGTCTCCTCTATGTGCGTAGTTTAAACCTGATCATCAATCTTCTCAATCGCGGATCAATCAATGATGATACTATACTCGCCACTCAGCCTCTTCACGATATCTTGTTCCCACTGATATCCATAAGATCTCCCATTGTTGATGCATTTGAACAAACTCTTCAATTGTGGCCGGATTTTGATGAGAAAGATTGATAAGATCACCCATGTTCTCAAATTCAAGACCTACGATAGCATCATCACCCTCATCCTCCACGATCATGTTGTGCATGATCAGACAACATGTCATCACCTCCCACAAGGTCTCCAGATCCCATTATTTAGCAAGTCCACGAACAACTGCAAAACCTACCTGCAAAACTCCAAAA
This sequence comes from Triticum aestivum, assembly GCF_018294505.1. Classification (NCBI taxonomy): domain Eukaryota; kingdom Viridiplantae; phylum Streptophyta; class Magnoliopsida; order Poales; family Poaceae; genus Triticum; species Triticum aestivum. The sequence goes on from NC_057798.1 coordinate 537,777,977, forward strand.
GCCCTATCAACATCCTTCCGAGTTGCTTCTTGTCGTTGGGCATAGTGAGACTTTTTTTGACCAACTGGGTTAGAGATGGTGTTCACAAAGGTAGCCCAAGGAGTGTAGATACCGTCAACCAGATGGTATGTATGCCCGCTGATAGTATAGTGGCAAGTGCTACTTGTGAGCTGCGTTGGGATTTCCTCGGAGAGGAGAGGATGATGCAGTATAGTAGAGATAAATATTTTTCTCGGTTAAGAACCAAGGTTATCAATCCAGTATGAGAACCACGCAACTGAAGGAAATATGCCCTAGAGGCAATAATAAAGTTATTATTTATATTCCTTATCATGATAAATGTTTATTATTCATGCTAGAATTGTATTAACCGGAAACTTAGTACATGTGTGAATACATAGACAAAATAAAGTGTCACTAGTATGCCTCTACAAGACTAGCTCGTTAATCAAAGATGGTTATGTTTCCTAACCATAGACATGTGTTGTCATTTGATGAATGGGATCACATCATTAGAGAATGATGTGATGGAAAAGACCCATCCGTTAGCTTAGCATAATGATCGTTAAGTTTTATTGCTATTGCTTTCTTCATGACTTATACGGGTTCCACTAACTATGAGATTATGCAACTCCCGAATACCGGAGGAACACCTTGTGTGCTATCAAACGTCACAACGTAACTGGGTGATTTTAAAGATGCTCTATAGGTGTCTCCGAAGGTGTTTTGTTGGGTTGGCACAGATCTAGAATAGGATTTGTCACTCCGTGTATCGGAGAGGTATCTCTGGGCCCTCTCAGTAATGCTAATCACTATAAGCCTTGCAAGCAATGTGACTAATGAGTTAGTTGTGGGATGAAGCAATACGGAATGAGTAAAGAGACTTGCCGGTAACGAGATTGAACTATACTGATGATCGAATCTCGGGCAAGTAACATACCGATGACAAAGGGAACAACGTATGTTGTTGCGCGGTTTGACCGATAAAGATCTTCGTAGAATATGTAGGAGCCAATATGAGCATCCAGGTTCCGCTAATGGTTATTGATCAGAGATGTGTCTCGATCATGTCTACATAGTCCTCGAACCCGTAGGGTACGCACGCTTAACGTTTGATGACGATTTGTATTATGAGTTATGTGTTTTTGATGACCGAAGTTTGTTCAGAGTCCCGGATGAGATCACGGACATGACGAGGAGTCTCGAAATGTTCGAGAGGTAAAGATTGATATATTTGAAGGTTATGTTCGAACACGGGAATAGTTTTCGAGAGGTTCAGACATTTTTTGGAGTACCAGGAGGTTACCGGAACCCCCCGGGAAAGTTAATGGGCCTACATGGGCCTTAGTGGAGAGAGAAGGCAGCGACGAGGAGGTGGCGCGTGCCCCCCAAGCCCCAATCCGAATTGGACAAGGGGTGGGGGCGCGACCCCCCTTTTCCTTCTCCCTCTCCACTTCTTTCCCCCTTTCCTACTTCGAAAAAGGAAGGGGGAATCCTACTAGGACTAGGGAGTCCTAGTAGGACTCCCCACACTTGGCGCGCCCCCTAGGTCGGCCGCTGATACATCTCCAACGTATCTATTGTTGGAAATATGCCCTAGAGGCAATAATAAATTAGTTATCATTATATTTCCTTATTCATGATAATCGTTTATTATCCATGCTATAATTGTATTGATAGGAAACTCAGATACATGTGTGGGTACATAGACAACACCATGTCCCTAGTAAGCCTCTGTTGACTAGCTCGTTGATCAATAGATGGTTACGGTTTCCTAACCATGGACATTGGATGTCATTGATAACGGGATCACATCATTAGGAGAATGATGTGATGGACAAGACCCAATCCTAAGCCTAGCACAAAGATCGTGTAGTTTGTATGCTAAAGCTTTTATAATGTCAAGTATCTTTTCCTTAGACCATGAGATTGTGCAACTCCCGGATACCGTAGGAATGCTTTGGGTGTACCAAACGTCACAACGTAACTGGGTGACTACAAAGGTGCACTACAGGTATCTCCGAAAGTGTCTGTTGGGTTGGCATGAATCGAGACTGGGATTTGTCACTCCGTGTGACGGAGAGGTATCTCTGGGCCCACTCGGTAGGACATCATCATAATGTGCACAATGTGACCAAGGGGTTGATCACGGGATGATGTGTTACGGAACGAGTAAAGAGACTTGCCGGTAACGAGATTGAACAAGGTATCGGATACCGACGATCGAATCTCGGGCAAGTACAATACCGCTAGACAAAGGGAATTGTATACGGGATCGATTGAGTCCTTGACATCGTGGTTCATCCGATGAGATCATCGTGGAACATGTGGGAGCCAACATGGGTATCCAGATCCCGCTGTTGGTTATTGACCGGAGAACGCCTCGGTCATGTCTGCATGGTTCCTGAACCCGTAGGGTCTACACACTTAAGGTTCGATGACGCTAGGGTTATAAAGGAAGTTTGTATGTGGTTACCGAATGTTGTTCGGAGTCCCGGATGAGATCCCGGACGTCACAAGGAGTTCCGGAATGGTCCGGAGGTAAAGATTTATATATGGGAAGTCCTGTTTTGGTCACCGGAAAAGTTTCGGGTTTTATCGGTAACGTATCGGGACCACCGGGAGGGTCCCGGGGGTCCACCAAGTGGGGCCACCGGCCCCGGAGGGCTGCATGGGCCAAGTGTGGGAGGGTACCAGCCCCAGGTGGGCTGGTGCGCCCCCCCACAAGGGCCCAAGGCGCCTAGGGTTTGGGGAGGGGGTGCTTCCACCTAACTTGGGGGGCAAGTTTCCCCCCTGTCCCCCCTTGGCCGCCACCCTTAGATGGGATTGGGGCAGCCGCACCCCTTGGGGTGGAAACCCTAGAGGGGGCGCACCCCCTCCCTCTCCCCTATATATACTTGAGGGTTTTGGGGCTGCCAACACATGAGTTTCACCTCTCCCTGGCGCAGCCCTACCTCTCTCCCTCCTCCTCTCCCGCGGTGCTTGGCGAAGCCCTGCAGGATTGCCACGCTCCTCCATCACCACCACGCCGTTGTGCTGCTGCTGGATGGAGTCTTCCTCAACCTCTCCCTCTCTCCTTGCTGGATCAAGGCGTGGGAGACGTCACCGGGCTGTACGTGTGTTGAACGCGGAGGTGTCGTCCGTTCGGCACTAGGATCTCCGGTGATTTGGATCACGACGAGTACGACTCCTTCAACCCCGTTCTCTTGAACGCTTCCGCTTAGCGATCTACAAGGGTATGTAGATGCACTCTCCTTCCCCTCGTTGCTGGTTTCTCCATAGATAGATCTTGGTGACACGTAGGAAAATTTTGAATTTCTGCTATATTTCCCAACATCTATAATTTATGAAGCATTCATGCTATTTTATTATCTGTTTTGAATGATTATGGGCTTTATTATACACTTTTATATTACTTTTGGGACTAACCTATTAACCGGAGGCCCAGCCCATATTGCTATTTTATTGCCTATTTCAGTATTTCGAAGAAAAGGAATATCAAATGGAGTCCAGACGGAATGAAACCTTCGGCAACGTGATTTTTTGGAAGAATATCACCCAGGAGACTTGGAGTTCATGTCAGAAGACCCTCGAGCAGGCTAGGAGATAGGAGGGCGCCCCCCATTGGGCGCGCCTCCTGTCTCGTGGGCCCCTCGAGCACCTCCCGACCGACTTCTTTCGCCTATATATTCCCTCGTACCCTAAAAACATCGAATATCAAGATAGATCGGGAGTTCCGCCGCCGCAAGCCTCTATAGCCACCAAAAATCTCTCGGGAGCCATTCCCGGCACCCTACCGGAGGGGGGATCCTTCACCGGTGGCCATCTTCATCATCCCAGCGCTATCCATGACGAGGAGGGAGTAGTTCACCCTCGAGGCTGAGGGTATGTACCAGTAGCTATGTGTTTGATCTCTCTCTCTCTCTCTCTCTCTCTCTCTCTCTCTCTCTCTCGTGTTCCCTCTATGGCACGATCTTGATGTATCCCGAGCTTTGTTATTGTAGTTGGATCTTATGATGTTTCTCCCCCCTCTACTCTCTTGTGATGAATTGAGTTTCCCCTTTGAAGTTATCTTATCGGATTGAGTCTTTTATGAGAACACTTGATGTATGTCTTGCCGTGCTTATCTGTGGTGACAATGGGATATCATGTGCCACTTGATGTATGTTTTGGTGACCAACTTGCGGGTTCCGCCCATGAACCTATGCATAGAGGTTGGCACAAGTTCTTGACTCTCCGGTAGAAACTTTGGGGCACTCTTTGAAGTACTTTGTGTTGGTTGAATAGATGAATCTGAGATTGTGTGATGCATATCGTATAATCATGCCCATGGATACTTGAGGTGACAATGGAGTATCTAGGTGACATTAGGGTTTTGGTTGATTTGTGTATTAAGGTGTTATTCTAGTATGAACTCTTGAATAGATTGATCTGAAAGAATAACTTTGAGGTGGTTTCATACCCTACCATAGTCTCTTTGTTTGTTCTCCGCTATTAGTTGCTTTGGAGTGACTCTTTGTTGCATGTTGAGGGATTGTTATATGATCTATCTATGTTATTATTGTTGAGAGAACTTGCACTAGAGAAAGTATGAACTTTAGGCTTTGTTTCCTACCATTGCAATACTGTTTACACTCACTTTTATCACTTGTTACCTTGCTGTTTTTATAATTTCAGATTGCAAATACTCTTATCTACCATCCATATTGCACTTGTATCACCATCTCTTCGCCGAACTAGTGCACATATACAAATTACCATTGTATTGGGTGTGTTGGGGATACAAGAGACTCTTTGTTATTTGGTTGCAGGGTTGTTTGAGAGAGACCATCTTCATCCTACGCCTCCTACGGATTGATAAACCTTAGGTCATCCACTTGAGGGAAATTTGCTACTGTCCTACAAACCTGTGCACTTGCAGGCCCAACAACGTCTACAAGAAGAAGGTTGTGTAGTAGACATCAGCCGCCTCCTCCCCTCCTCCTTTATATACGGGGGCAGGGGGGCACCCCAGAGGCACATCAATTGTTCTCTCTGCCGTGTGCGGTGCCCCCCTCCATAGTTTACTCCTCCGGTCATAGCGTCGTAGTGCTTAGGCGAAGCCCTGCGCGGATCACATCATCAACACCGTCACCACGCCGTCGTGCTGACGAAACTCTCCCTCGACCCTCTAATGGATCAAGAGTTCGAGGGACGTCATCGAGCTGAACATGTGCTGAACACGGAGGTGCCATACGTTTGGTATTTGGATCGGTTGGATCGTGAAGACATTCGACTACATCAACCAAGTTAACTAAACGCTTCCGATTTCGGTCTACGAGGGTACATGGACACACTCTCCCCCTCCCGTTGCTATGCATCTCCTAGATAGATCTTGCGTGATCGTAGGAAAACTGTTGAAATTGCATGCTACGTTCCCCAACAGCAACAGCTTAGGAATATCACCTGCACACAAATAACAAATACCTGCACCCAATACGAACAAGGGGTGTCAATCCCTTGGCGGCTAATTGCAAGGATCAAATATGGTATAGGTAGATGGATAAATAAAACACAAAATAAAGTAAATCGAAGAAAATTGCAGCAAGGTAATTTTTGGTTTTTGATATATGATGAAAATAGACCCGGGGCCATAGTTTTCAGTAGAGGCTTAATAGCAGACGGCGGGTTAACAAATTACTACTGGGCAATTGATAGAAAAGCGAATAATCATGAAGATATCTAAATCAATGATCATGTATATAGGCATCACGTCTAAGACAAGTAGACTGAAACGATTCTGCATCTACTACTATTACTCCACACATCGACTGCTATCCAACATGCATCTAGAGTATTAAGTTCATAAAGGACGGAGTAACGCCTTAAGCAAGATGACATGATGTAGACAAAGTAAACTCACGCATGAATAAACCCCATCTTTTTATCTTTAATAGCAACGATACAATACGTGTCATGTCCCCTTTTGTCATTGGGATTGAGCACCGCAAGATCGAACCCATTACAAAGCACCTCTCCCATTATAAGAAAAATCAATCTAGTTGACCAAACCAAATCAGTAGATCGGAGAAAAATACGAAGCTATAATAATCATGCATAAAAGAGTTTAGAGAAGACTCAAATACTATTCATAGATAATCTCATCACAAACTCAGAATTCATCGGATCCCAAAAAACACACCGCAAAAAGTGATTACATCGAATAGATCTCCAAGAACATTATATTAAAGATCAAAGAGAGCGAAGAAGCCATCTGGCTACTAGCTATGGACCCGTAGGTCTGTGGTAAACTACTCACACACCATCGGAACAACAACAAGGTTGATGTAGAGCCCCTCCGTGGTTGAATCCCCCTCTAGTAGTGTCGAGGTACTATGACTGACAGTAAGAATAGGGGGTACGAATGAGGGGGCAAGGTCCTGGCTACAGTGAGGTTGTACGCAAGTGTTTACGAGTTCAGGCCCCTCTCGGAGGAGGTAAAAGCCCTACGTCCCGGTGCCCGGAGGCGGTCGACTGGATTTTAGTATATGTGTGTGTGTTACATGGGGTGTGGACCCTTGTCCCAGAGGAGGGGAGTGGCTTATATAGAGTGCGCCACGACCCCAGCCATCCCCCGTTACAGAGGGTTCAATGTACATAAAGAGGAGGCATTACTGATAACGCCAGCCATAAAGTGTTATTAATGCCTTTGAAGACTGTGGAGTGAATGCTTGACCGTTGCTGTTCCGTGTGACTCCTGGTCTTCATAGGTCGAGTGACTTCTTGTGTGGTCGATTGGTCTTCGGGAAGGGGGAATACCCGAGTGATATGACTGCACTCGACATCTTCATTGGGTACTCCTTGTTGTCTCTTGAGCTTCTTTGTTTCTAGGGTAGTGACCTTGGATAAGGTATATGAGTAGGCCTATGGCCCTACCCTAGGTCTATATCCTCATCACTAGCCCCCGAATGGATTGAGGTCCGAGTGGAAAGAAGGTTGAAGTTGATCTTGCTTCGATCCTTGTGTTTCACAAGTACTTGCGTTGAACGGGAGGCTCATGTTGGAACTTTGGCTTCACTTCAGTCGCCTCGATCGATTCAAAAATTCCTGAATGAATTTATAGCATGATCCGTCGAGTGTTGCTTTTTATCGTGAGGTCTTCGGCGCGATTGGTTACGGCGTATCCTGGATTCGACGAGATTCGAAATTTCGGGGAAGCGCACGGGGCGGAGCATGCCGTGGTAAGCGGGATGGGTAAACAGGAGCACCTCGATCCTCGCGCCACCTTTTTCGCCATGTACCCAGCACGCGGCTGTTGCGGGATTTGACAGGATCGCCCGGGCCATGCGTCAGCCACTCGGAAGTGGGCCTTTAAAAGGCGACGGGGCCGAGGCGCCTGCACTGTGCGCGTCCATTCTTCCCCCTTCTCCTTTGCTTCTCCATCGCATCCGGCTCCTCCGCTCTCGACGCCGCCGCTCCGCCGCCATGGTGAAGGACAAAACGGCAGCGCTGGAACACGCAAAAAAGGAGATGGGGGGGCAAAGGGCAAGAAGACCAACCGGGCTTCATCGTCGCAGTCGGCGCTGCCGCTGGGTTGGATCCAGGGCGACTGGATCCGTTCCTCGCTCCGGCAAGAAGATCTGGTCGAGCTAGCTGAGTTCGGGCTGATCGCCAATGGCATGGCGCGGTTGCCGGCGGGGGAGACGGAGCCGCAGCCGCGACCGGGTGAGTGCGTTCTGCTCACCACCAACATCGACCTCGGTTTTTCACTTCCCCCGCATCCTTTTTCCGGGGGTTTTTGAACTTCTTCGGGGCCCAACTCCACTACTTTTCCCCCAACACCATCACATACCTTGCTGCGTTCGTGTCCATGTGTGAGAGTTTTCTCGGCTGTCGACCGCACTGGGCCTTTTCAAGCACATTTTCACTATCCGCTCCCAGTCGATGAAGAAAGCAAACACGAGTGACGAAAAAACACACATTATCCAGATGTGTGGGGGCTTGGGCATTCAGAAGAGGAAAAGGAGCTCTTTCCCTTCCATGACCCTTCCTGAGTCGGTCAGGGGCTGGCAGTTGATCTGGTTCTACTGCCTGGATGTCGCCACTCCAGGCCAGTCGACTGGACTTCCTCCTTTTACGTTTGATCGCGTTCAGAACCCTTCCCCGCTGAAAGTGACTGCTGCGGAGAGGGTGGAAACAGACATGCTAGTTGAGAGGGTGGTTCAGCTGATCAATCAGGGCGTGACTGGAATGGACTTGTTGGAGGTGTTCCTCAGTCGACGCATCCAGACGCTTCAGGCCCGGGACCACCCGATGTGGATGTACTCTGGCACCAACGACATCACTCGGGTCCACCCAGAGGAGGTCCCGGCGAAGATGGTGGCCATGTGGTTGAAGAGCATTACAGGGAACAAGGACAACCCCAGGGGGGCCAGGATGGTAGCTCCATTCAGCGACAGCAACCAACCAGACAAGGTTTGAACTTTGCTACCAACTGTTTTTCTATGCATCTTGCATCTGTCTTTGAATCCGACTGAAATTCGCTCGACTCTTTGTTTTGTAGATTTATACTGAGATGTACTCCATGCCCTACGGAGAGCAAATTCTGGAGCAGGACCAGGAGGGGGAGGATAGCACGGAGGAGAGCGGCGACTGGTAGTCTCCGGAGGACGAGGAGGAGGAGGAGAGAGACAAGTCGGACGACGACGAGGGAGTCGACTCGCCACCACGCTTGGAACATCGATCCAAGCTTCTTCACAACCCAGCGGGTGGGCGTGGCAAGGCCGCGGCTCCCAGCACCCAGGTGCAAAAAAGCACGCGGACGTCGACTCCGGAGCCGACAGAGAAGGTCTCCAAGCAGCCCAAGGTCGTGCCCTCGAAGGCCCGGAAAACCTTGCCTAGGATCAAGATGGACGTTCTAGTCGCCTCTGGGTGAGCACTCGATCTTTCCGCGTTTTCTTCTTCCAACTGATACTTCTATTCTTACCGAGTGGACTTACGAACTTTTTCAGCCCTGCAACTTCTATGACTGACATGGATGTTGAAAAGGCCCCTGGGGACGAGGAAGTTGATGATGTGGCCTCTTCCAGAGCTGGTAGGCCCTTTCCCATTTGAACTTATTTTGCCGATTGATATGTTGGTCGATTGAACTCTTGGAATTGTTTTTGTTGCAGTTCCGTGGGATGTCATTACCCTTCCGGACGATGATGATGAAGGAGTGCCTCTGAGGGAGAGGACAAGGAAGGGCAGGACCTCGAGCGGGAGGGCGGCTGAAGGGCAAGTGCCCGAGTCGGTGGTCGAGCGATCCGGAGATCTGGCTCGGGCCAGCGTCACTTTCACCGATCCGCTGTCGACCGGCCGTCCATCAGGGTCGACTGCTCAGGATCCTGCCGCTCTGGTACAAGTCCATGCATCCGATCCTGTAGCTGTTCCGACTGCATTGCCGACATCCCTCTTCACTACATACCAGACCCCGAACCATTCGCCAGTGCTACCCGAGAAGCTCTTCTCCAAGTGAACCTTGTGATGGAGCAGATGAAAGTGGTGCATGAGGCCAGTCAAGTCGCTTACAACGCCACTACTGCTCTGCAGGCGAACGTCAAGGTTAGTTGATTCCCGACTAATTTTTTGAGTAGTGATAGTTGCAACCGTCCCTTCACTGCCCATATGATGTCCTTGGATGATTGCTTTGGAACCTTTTATGTGCATCTATGAGTCTGTGTTCCGCATCCAATCACCCACTATGGTGTTTTCTGCTTGGGTCGACTAGGCTAAGTCGAGTGTTTTTCTGAACCAGTGGGGGCACGCCGAGTGCACCCACTGGGTGTAGTCCCCGAGACCGCGGTCGACTGCTGGTAGTTGACCGGGGTCTTAGAATCTACTCTTCTTTTTTTTACTCCTGCTGGGCAGACCATGCCGAGTGTAAGAACCGGACCAGTGGGGGCACACCAAGTGCACCCACTGGGTGTAGTCCCCGAGACTACTATCGAATGTTTGATTCGGCGGTAGTCTTAGAACAACTATATTGAGATCTAACTTTTGTTACTGTCGACTGAAATATCTCTTTTGCTAACTGCAGAAGTCTTGTGATCTTGGGGCTCAACTTTCTGAGCTAGACAAAAAGCAGATCAGCATCAATCTTGACTTGGAGCTGGCCAAGAAGAACCTCAAGAAGGCCAAAGACGAAACAACTGTCATGGGAGGTAACCACTCGGAACCTTTCACCTTATGATTCCCCTTTCTTTTTTCCAGTCTCTTTGAACCGAGTGATTCCACTCGAACAGATGTGCGTAGTGAAAACCGTCAGCTTTAGGCTCGTCTGAAGAATGTTATTTCTTTAGAGAAAATGAAGCAGGCACTAGAGAAGAAGGACCTGGATCTTGTTGTAGCCCAGAAGGAGGCTCGGGAGAAAACAACGCTTGCAGACAAGAAGCTGGCTTAAGTCGGCAAGTTAGAAGACGAAATTGTGTAGCTGAAGAAGGACAAGGAGAGCTTGACTGGTGAAGTAGGGAGCCTCAAAGCCAAACAGGGCGAGTTGGAGTCGTATCTGGGGTAGCTTGCTGCGAAATTGGTCTTGAAACTTGAAGGTACTTTCTCTGGTTCGACTTATTTGAGACATTGACTGTCATGCCTTGTTGAACTGTCAACTTATTGTTTTTTTGACTGGGCAAAGCTTTGCCAGGACTTCGAAGCAGAAACTGGGCGGGTTGAGACAGGTCTCGATCCCATAAACTGCCCCGTCAAAGACGACATTGCGATGAATGTGCTGCGGCTGGAGTCTCGTTTGGACAGTGCAATGGACTACCTCACTCGACTGAAGGCCGCGATGACGCGGGTTGACGAAGAACTCTGGCCTGAGGTGGAACTTTCAAAGGATCTCGAGTTTCTGATGGCTCGGCTAAATCAGATCCCCGGTCGAGTGTAGGAATGGAAGAAGTCGTCCGCTTGGTGTGGTGCTGAGGTCGCTTTGTCGCTGGTCCGAGTGCATTGCAAAGACGTTAGAGAAGACAAGCTGGCGGCCCTCAAGGTTGCCAACACAAAGAAGCTCGACTTCCAGTCCTTCATGGACACCTTCCTTGACGCTGCTACGTGCATCGCAGACAACATCGACCTCGACAGCTTCGTCGAGCCAGCGAGTCCTCCTCCTGCCGAGTGAACAAACATTATACCCCACCTTTTATTTGCCTCGGGATGCCGAGTGGTTATGTAACCGTTAAACTCTATCGGGCTTGATGCCTGAGCACTTCTGCCCGTCGTGGTTCCGAACTTTTGAGGGATTTATCTGAACTTTGCTTTCCTTGGATACCTTGGCTCTTGCTCTTGTTGCTTCCGAGTGTCTTTGATTTTGAATTGATTTGTCTTTGATGATGTGCTTCGTCGTTGCCTCATCGTCCTTGCGGATGGGGACGGAGCGTACGTTGTACTTGTGGCATAGCTCAGAGGTGTTCAATCGACACCTCGTTGTCCCTGCGGACAGGGACGGAATGCACATTGTATTTGTGGCGTAGCTCAGAGGTGTTTAATCTACACCTCGTCGTCCCCGCGGATAGGGATGGAACGCGCATTGTACTTGTGGCGTAGCTCAGAGGTGTTCAATCGACACCTCGTTGTCCCTGCGGATAGGGATGGAATGCACATTGTACTTGTGGTGTAGCTCAGAGGTGTTCGATTGACACCTCGTCATCCCTGCGGATAGGGATGGAACGCACATTGTACTTGTGGCGTAGCTCAGAGGTGTTCAATCGACACCTCGTCGTCCCTGCGAATAGGGATTGAACGCACATTGTACTTGTGGCGTAGCCCAGGGGAATGTTTTTTAACTTAGGTGATTATGGGGTCGCACCTAAGCCCCCAAGTGGGAAGATTGCTCTCCACTCGGAAATGTTTTTTAACTTAGGCGATTATGGGGTCACACCTAAGCCCCCGAGTGGGAGGATTGCTCTCCACTTGGAAATGTTTTTTAACTTATGCGATTACGAGGTCACGCTAAGCCCCCGAGTGGGAGGATTGCTCTCCACTCGGAAATATTTTTTAACTTAGGCGATTACGGGGTCACAGCTAAGTCCCCGAGTGGGAGGATTTATCTCCACTCGGAAATGTTTTTTTAACTTAGGAGATTACGGGGTCGCAGCTAAGCCCCGAGTGGGAGGATTGCTGTCCACTCGGAAATGTTTTTTAACTTAGGCGATTACGGGGTCGTAGCTAAGCCCCTGAGTGGGAGGATTGCTCTCCACTCGGAAATGTTTTTTAACTTAGGCGATTACGAGGTCGCAGCTAAGCCCCCGAGTGGGAGGATTGCTCTCCACTCGGAAATGTTTTTTTAACTTAGGCGATTACGGGGTCGCAGCTAAGCCCCCGAGTGGGAGGATTGCTCTACACTCAGAAATGTTTTTTAACTTAGGCGATTACGGGGTCGCAGCTAAGCCTCTGAGTGGGAGGATTTCTCTCCACTCGGAAATGTTTTTTAACTTAGGCGATTATGGGGTCGCAACTAAGCCCCCGAGTGGGAGGATTGCTCTCCACTCGGAAATGTTTTTTTTAACTTAGGCGATTACGGGGTCGCAGCTAAGCCCCCGAGTGGGAGGATTGCTCTCCACTCAGAAATGTTTTTTAACTTAGGCGATTACGGGGTCACAGCTAAGCCTCCGAGTGGGAGGATTGCTCTCCACTCAGAATTTTTTTTAACTTAGGCGATTACGGGGTCGTAGCTAAGCCTCCGTGTGGGAGGATTGCTCTCCACTCGGAAATGTTTTTTAACTTAGGAGAATCGGATTCGCGGCTAAGCCACCCACTGGGGGATTTTAGACACAGATGCTTATTGGAAACTGATCATTATGATACTGAAAAAAACTTGTCTTTGAGGAGCAAACTGAAACACTTTTATTACAACCCGTCGGGTCGAGTGATCTATGTGTAGAAGTGGTGGAGCAGCTCTGCGTTCCACGCACGTGGTCCGTCCATCTTCTTGGCTATGTTGTAGATGTGGTAGGCTCCATTGTGAAGCACCTTGGTGATGATGAAGGGACCTTCCTAGGCCGGAGCAAGCTTGTGAGGATGTTTCTGATCCACTCGGAGAACCAGGTCTCCTTCTTGGAACGCTCGTCCTCTGACGTTTCGGGCATGGAGTCGACGTAGATCTTGCTAGTAGATGGTCGACCGGATCAAAGCCATCTCGCGTTCTTCTTCCAGGAGATCAACGACGTCTTCTCGTGCTTGCTCTGCTTCAGCTTCTGTGAATAGTTCCACTCGGGGGGCATTGTGCAGCAAATCACTTGGAAGTATAGCCTCGGCTCTGTACACCAAGAAGAAAGGAGTCCGGCCAGTCGACCGATTTGGCGTTGTTCTCAACCCCCACAAGATGGACGGCAACTCGGTTACCAAAGCCCTAGCAGCATGCTTGAGATCACGCATTAGGCGGGGTTTTAATCCTTGGAGGATCAAACCATTCGCCCTTTCTGCTTGTCCATTCGACTGCGGGTGTGCGACTGATGCGTAATTGACCCGAGTGCCTTGGGTTGCACAGAATGCCTTAAACTCGTCAGAGTCAAAGTTGGTGCCATTATCTGTGATAATGTTGTGAGGAACTCCATATCTGAATATCAACTCCTTGATGAAACTGACAGCGGTGCCTGCACCGAGGTTCTTGATGGGTCTAGCTTCGATCCACTTGGTGAATTTGTCGACTTCCACAAGCAATTGGGTGAAACCACTCATATTGGTCTTGAAGGGGCCAACCATATCCAACCCCCAGACTGCGAACAGCCAGACGAGTGGAATAGTCTTCAAGGTAGACGCAGGTTTGTGGGACATATTGGAGTAGAACTGGCAGCCTGCACACTTGTCGACTATATCCTTTGCCATTTCGTTTGCTCGAGGCCAATAGAATCCCGCTCGGTATGCTTTGGCCATGATGGCCCGAGAGGACGCATGGTGGCCACAGGTCCCCGAGTGGATATCATTTAAGATCATTCAACCTTCTTCTGGGGTGATGCAGCACCGGGCCACTCCTGTGACACTTTCTTTCTAAAGCTGTCCATTCATAACTGTGAAGGCTTTGGATGGACGGACTATCTGACAGGCTTCATCCTCATCTTTTGGGAGATCTTTCCTGAGAATGTACGCAATGTATGGTACTGTCCAATCGGGCGTGATCACTAAGACTTCCATGATCAAGTCGACCACAGCTGCAATCTCAATCTCAGTCGGGTTGGTTGAACTTATTGGTTGCGCGGGCTCTTCCTTGAAGGGATCCTCTTATACCAACAGGGTATGGAGATGCTCCAAGAACACATTGCTGGGGATAGGCTTCCGAGTGGAACCTATCTTCGCCAGGTCATCGGCCGCTTGATTCTTGATCCATGGAATGTGGTGAAGCTCTAACCCCTCAAACTTCTTCTCTAGTTTTCTTACTGCGTTGCAATAACCAGTCATTGCGGGACTCCTGACATCCCATTCCTTCATTACCTGATTGAGCACTAAATCCGAGTCGCCGTATACCATCAAGCGTCGTCCGCTGAGTGAGATGGCCATACGCAACCCATATAATAATGCCTCATATTCAGCTTCATTGTTGGAAGAATCAAAGTGAATCTGAAGGACATAACTGAGCTTGTCTCCTCGTGGGGATACTAAAACCACTCCCGTGCCAGATCCATTCAACATTTTGGACCCATCAAAGAACATGGTCCAATATTCCGACTGGATTTGAGTTGGCTGCTGTTGTTCTGTCCACTCTACGAGGAAATCTGCAATCGCTTGAGACTTGATGGCCTTCTTTGCCTCAAACTTTTTATCCAATGGAAAAAGTTCAATCGCCCATTTTTCCATTCGACCAGCTGCATCTCTATTGTTCACGATCTCTGATAATGGAGCGTCGCTGATGACTGAAACTGAATGATCGAAGAAATTATGTGCAACCTTCTTCATGGTTAAGTAGATCCCATAAACAAGCTTCTGATAATGAGGGTATCTCTGCTTGGACGTGGTCAGGACCTCTGAAATGTAATAGATTGGGCGCTGAACTTTGAAGGCTTTGCCTTCTTCTTACAGCTCGACTATGAGCACTTTGCTGACAACTTGTCCTGTGGCTGCGATGTAAAGCAAAAGAGGCTCTTTACTGACTGGAGCAGCAAGCACCGGCTGGGTGGACAGCAGGGCTTTGAGCTTGTCAAACACTGCTTCAGCTTCGTCATTCCACTCGAATTTGTCAGACTTCTTCATCAGTCGATAAAGAGGCAATGTCTTTTCACCGAGGCGTGAGATGAATCGACTCAATGCAGCCAAACAACCAGTAAGCTTCTGAACATCATGTACTCGCACTGGGCGCTTCATTCGGAGGATTGTGCCAATCTTTTCTGGATTAGCGTCGATTCCTTGTTTGGAAATGAGAAAACCGAGTAATTTTTTGCCTGGGACTCCGAATGTGCATTTTGATGGATTGAGCTTGATAGCATACCTTCTTAGGTTGGCAAAGGTTTCAGCAAGGTCAGACAGCAGGTTGGAACCTTTGCGTGACTTAACCACTATGTTGTCCATGTATGCTTCTGCATTCCGACTGATCTGAGTGAGCAGGCACTTCTGGATCATGCGCATGAACGTGGCACCAGCATTCTTGAGGCAGAAGGGCATGGTGACATAACAAAAGCACCCGAATAGAGTGATGAAAGCAGTCTTGATTTCATCGGGTCCAAACAATCGGATCTGATGGTACCCGGAATAGGCGTCCAGGAAGGACAGTCGCTCGCACCCCGCAGTTGAGTCAACTATCTGGTCGATGCGGGGCAGCAGGAAATGATCTTTCGGGCATGCCCGATTGATGTGCTTGAAGTTAATACACATTCGAAGTGATTTGTCTTTCTTGGGAACCATAACAACATTGGCGAGCCACTCGGAGTGGTAAATCTCGCGGATGAACTCAGCGGCCAGAAGCCGAGTCACTTCCTCGCCAATTGACTTCCTCTTCTCCGTGGCGGACCGACAGAGATGCTCTTTGACAGGTTTTGCTTTTGAGTCGACTCGCAAACGGTGCTCAGCCAATTCCCTGGGTACACCCGGCATGTCAGATGGCTTCCATGCAAAGATGTTCCAGTTCTCACGGAGGAACTGGATGATCGCGGCTTGCTATTTGTTGTCGAGTGTCATTGAGATGTGGGTCGGAGCTGCATTGGGATCAGTCGGGTGGATGTGAACTGGCTTGGTCTCCCCGGACGACTGGAATGCAGACTCGGAGACAGGTCTCTTGGCACATAGCAAATCACTCGGATCTACCTGTTGGAAATATGCCCTAGAGGCACTAATAAACTGGTTATTATTATATTTCCTTGTTCATGATAATTGTCTATTATTCATGCTATAATTGTATTAACTGGAAATCGTAATACATGTGTGAATACATAGACCACAACATGTCCCTAGTGAGCCTCTAGTTGACTAGCTTGTTGACCAATAAATGGTTATGGTTTCCTGACCATGGACATTGGATGTCATTGATAACGGGATCACATCATTAGGAGAATGATGTGATGGACAAGACCCAATCCTAAGCATAGCACAAGATCGTGTAGTTCGTTTTCTAAAGCTTTTCTAATGTCAAGTATCATTTCCTTAGACCATGAGATTGTCCAACTCCCGGATACCGTAGGAATGCTTTGGGTGTACCAAACGTCACAACGTAACTGGGTGGCTATAAAGGTGCACTACAGGTATCTCCGAAAGTGTCTGTTGGGTTGGCACGAATCGAGACTGGGATTTGTCACTCCGTATGACGGAGAGGTATCTCTGGGCCCACTCGGTAATGCATCATCATAATGAGCTCAATGTGACTAAGTAGTTGGTCACGGGATCATGCGTTACGGAACGAGTAAAGTGACTTGCCGGTAACGAGATTGAACGAGGTATTGGGATACCGACGATCGAATCTCGGGCAAGTAACATACCGATTGGCAAAGGGAATTGCATACGGGATTGCTTGAATCCTTGACATCGTGGTTCATCTGATGAGATCATCGTGGAACATGTGGGAGCCAACATGGGTATCCAGATCCCGCTGTTGGTTATTGACCGGAGAATGTCTCGGTCATGTCTGCATGGTTCCCGAACCCGTAGGGTCTACACACTTAAGGTTCGGTGACGCTAGAGTTGTTATGGGAAATAGTATGTGGTTACCGAAGGTTGTTCGGAGTCCCGAATGAGATCCCGGACGTGACGAGGAGCTCCGGAATGGTCCGGAGGTGAAGATCGGTATATTGGACAAAGGGTATTGGAGTCCGGAATTGTTCCGGGGGTACCAAGTGATGACAAGCGTGTCCGAAAGGGGTTTCGGAGGCCCCGACAAGCGTTGGAGGGCCTTATGGGCCAGGGGGAGGGGGCACATCAGCCCACTAAGGGGCTGAGCGCCCCTCCCACCCCATCTCACATAACCAGGATAGGTGGGGGCGCCACCCCTAGGGCAGCCGCCCCTCCCGGCTTGGGGGGCAAGTTTCCTAGGGGGTGGGGGCGCCCAAACCCATCTAGGGTTTCCCCTGTGGCCGCCGCCCCTCCCCTAGGGAACCCTAGGGCGCCTCCTCCTCCTCCCTTCCCCCTATATATAGTGAGGGAGAGAGAGGGCAGCCGCACCCTTCCCTGGCGCAGCCCTCTCCCTCCTCCAACACCTCCTCCTCCTCCGTAGTGCTTGGCGAAGCCCTGTCGGAGAACCACGAGCTCCATCACCACCACACCGTCATGCTGTCGGAGTTCTCCCTCAACTTCTCCTCTCCCCTTGCTGGATCAAGAAGGAGGAGACGTCCCCGGGCTGTACATGTGTTGAACGCGGAGGCACCGTTGTTCGGTGCTTAGATCGGATTCGGACGCGATATGAATCGCTTCGTGAACGACTCCACCGACCGCGTTCTTGTAACTCTTCCGCTTAGCGATCTTCAAGGGTATGAAGATGCACTCCCTCTCTCTCTCGTTGCTAGTCTCTCTATATATTGATCTTGGTGATGCGTAGAAAATTTTGAATTTCTGCTACGTTCCCCAACAGTGGCATCATGAGCTAGGTCTATTGCGTAGATTCTATGCACGAGTAGAACACAAGTTGTTGTGGGCGTTGATTTTGTTCAATATGCTTACCGTTACTAGTCCTATCTTGTTTCGACGGTATTGTGGGATGAAGCTGCCCGGACCGACCTTACATGTACACTTACGTGAGACAGGTTCCACCGACTGACATGAACTTGTTGCATAAGGTGGCTAGCGGGTGCCAGTCTCTCCCACTTTAGTCGGATTGGATTCGATGAAAAGGGTTCTTATGAAGGGTAAATAGCAATTGGCATATCACGTTGTGGATTTTGCGTAGGTAAGAAATGTTCTTGCTAGAAACCCATAGCAGCCACGTAAAACATGTAAACAACAATTAGAGGACGTCTAACTTGTTTTTGCAGGGTATGCTATGTGATGTGATATGGCCAAAAGAATGTGATGAATGATATGTGATGTATGAGATTGATCATGTTCTTGTAATAGGAATCACGACTTGCATATCGATGAGTATGACAACCGGCAGGAGCCATAGGAGTTGTCTTAATTTATTGTATGACCTGCATGTCATTGAACAATGCCATGTAATTACTTTACTTTGTTGCTAACCATTAGCCATAGTAGTAGAAGTAATAGTTGGCGAGACAACCTTATGGAGACACGATGATGAAGATCATGATGATGGAGATCATGGTGTCATGCCGGTGACGAAGGTGATCATGCCGCGCCTTTGATCTACATCTTTGAGGACTGGGTCCGTAAACTGAGGATTGTATATCATGTGATGCTTGAGTCCGTAAATAAGATGGAGATCAAAGGCGCAAGATGATGATGGCCATATCATGTCACTTTATGATTTGCATGTGATGCTTGTCAAGTTTACATCTTATTTGCTTAGAACGACGGTAGCATAAATAAGATGATCCCTCACTAAAATTTCAAGAAAGTGTTCCCCCTAACTGTGCACCATTGCGAAAGTTCGTTGTTTCGAAGCACCACGTGATGATCGGGTGTGATAGATTCTAACGTTCACATACAACGGGTGTAAGCCAGATTTACACATGTAAAACACTTAGGTTGACTTGACGAGCCTAGCATGTACAGACATGGCCTCGGAACACAAGAGACCTAAAGGTCGAACATGAGTCGTATAGTAGATACGATCAACATGAATATGTTCACCGATGATGACTAGTCCGTCTCACGTGATGATCGAACATGGCCTAGTTGACTCAGATCATGTATCACTTAGATGACTAGAGGGATGTCTATCTGAGTGGGAGTTCATCAAATAATGTGATTAGATGAACTTAATTATCATGAACATAGTCAAAAGGTCTTTGCAAATTATGTTGTAAGCTCGCGCTTTAGTTCTACTGTTCAGATATGTTCCTAGAGAAAATATAGTTGAAAGTTGATAGTAGCAATTATGCGGACTGGGTACGTAAACTAAGGATTGTCCTCATTGCTGCACAGAAGGCTTATGTCCTTGATGCACCGCTCGGTGTGCTGAACCTCGAACATCGTCTGTGGATGTTACGAACATCTGACATACACATTTTGATGACTATGTGATAGTTCAGTAATGTTAAACGGTTTAGAATTGAGGTGCCGAAGACGATTTTTGAAACGTCGCGGAACATAGGGGATGTTCCAAGGGCTGAAATTGGGATTTCAGGCTCGTGCCCACGTCAAGAGGTATGAGACCTCCGACAAGTTTCTTAAGCCTGCAAACTAAGGGAGAAAAGCTCAATCGTTGAGCATGTGCTCAGATTGTTTGAGTACTACAATCACTTGAGTCGAGTGGGAGTTATCTTCCAGATGAGATAGTGATCTTTTTCCAAAGTCACTGCCACCAAGCTACAAGAGCTTCATGATGAACTATAACATATCAGGGATAGATATGATGATCCTTGAGCTATTCACGATGTTAGACACCGCGAAAGTAGAAATCAAGAAGGAGCATCAATTGTTGATGGTTAATGAGACCACTAGTTTCAAGAAGGGAAAGGGCAAGAAGGGATACTTCATGAAACGGCAAAACAGTTGCTGCTCTAGTGAAGAAACCCAAGGTTGAACCGTGCTTCTATAATAAGGGGAACGGTCACTGGAGCAGAATTACCCTAGATACTTGGTAGATAAGAAGGTAGGCAAGGTCGACAGAAGTATATTGGATATACATTATATTAACGTGTACTTTACTAGTACTCATAGTAGTGCTGGCGAACGTAGTAATTTCAAAAAAATTCCTACGCACACGCAAGATCATGGTGATGATATAGCAACGAGAGGGGAGAGTGTTGTCTACGTACCCTCGTAGACCGAAGCGGAAGCGTTGACGCAACGTGGAGGAAGTAGTCGTACGTCTTCCCGGTTCAACCGATCCAAGCACCGTTACTCCGGCATCTCCGAGTTCTTGGCACACGTTCAGCTCGATGACGCTCCCCGGGCTCCGATCCAGCAAAGTTTCGGGGAGGAGTTCCGTCAGCACGACGGCGTGGGGACGATCTTGATGTTCAACCGTCGCAGGGCTTCGCCTAAGCACCGCTACAATACGACCGAGGTGTAATATCGTGGAGGGGGGCACCGCACACGGCTAAGGAACGATCACGAAGATCAACTTGTGTGTCTATGGGGTGCCCCCTGCCCTCGTATTTAAAGGAGTGGAGGAGGGGAGGGCCGGCCCTCTCTATGGCGCGCCCTAGGGAAGTCCTACTCCCACCGGGAGTAGGATTCCCCCTTTCCTAGTCCAACTAGGAATCCTTCCAAGTATTAGGAGTAGGAGACAAGGAAGGGGGAGGGAGAAGGGAAGGAAGCAGGGGGCGCAGCCCCTCCCCCTAGTCCAATTCAGACTAGGCCTTGGGGGGGCGCGCGGCCTGCCCTAGGCAGCCCCTCTCTCTTTCCCGTATGGGCCAATAAGGCCCAATACTTTTCCCCCGTATTCCCGTAACTCCCCGGTACTCCGAAAAATACCCGAACCACTCGGAACCTTTCCGAACTCCGAATATAGTCGTCCAATATATCGATCTTTACGTCTCGACCATTTCAAGACTCCTCGTCATGTCCCGATCTCATCCGGGACTCCGAACTCCTTCGGTACATCAAAACTCATAAACTCATAATATAACTGTCATCAAAACCTTAAGCATGCGGACCCTACGGTTCGAGAACAATGTAGACATGACCGAGACACGTCTCCGGTCAATAACCAATAGCGGAACCTGGATGCTCATATTGGTTCCTACATATTCTACGAAGATCTTTATCGGTCAGACCGCATAACAACATACGTTGTTCCCTTTGTCATCGGTATGTTACTTGCCCGAGATTCGATCGTCGGTATCCAATACCTAGTTCAATCTCATTACCGGCAAGTCTCTTTACTCGTTCCGTAATACATCATCTCGCAACTAACTCATTAGTTGCATTGCTTGCAAGGCTTATGTGATGTGCATTACCGAGAGGGCCCAGAGATACCTCTCCGACATTCGGAGTGACAAATCCTAATCTCGAAATACGCCAACCCAACAAGTACCTTTGGAGACACCTGTAGAGCACCTTTATAATCACCCAGTTACGTTGTGACGTTTGGTAGCACACAAAGTGTTCCTCCGGTAAACGGGAGTTGCATAATCTCATAGTCATAGGAACATGTATAAGTCATGAAGAAAGCAATAGCAACATACTAAACGATCGGGTGCTAAGCTAACGGAATGGGTCATGTCAATCAGATCATTCAACTAATGATGTGATCCCGTTAATCAAATAACAACTCTTTTGTCTATGGTTAGGAAACATAACCATCTTTGATTAACAAGCTAGTCAAGTAGAGGCATACTAGTGACACTCTGTTTGTCTATATATTCACACATATATTATGTTTCCGGTTAATACAATTCTGGCATGAATAATAAACATTTATCATGATATAAGGAAATAAATAATAACTTTATTATTGCCTCTAGGGCATATTTCCTTCAGTCTCCCACTTGCACTAGAGTTAATAATCTAGATCACATCATCATGTGATTAACATCGATAGTTCACATCATCATGTGATTAACACCCATAGTTCACATCGCCATGTGACCAAGACCCAAAGGGTTTACTAGATTCAGTAATCTAGTTCACATCGCTATGTGATTAACACCCAAAGAGTACTAAGGTGTGATCATGTTTTGCTTGTGAGAGAATCTTAGTCAACGGGTCTTTCACATTCAGATCCGTTATGTATTTTGCAATTTTCTATGTCTACAATGCTCTGCACGGAGCTACTCTAGCTAATTGCTCCCACTTTCAATATGTATCTAGATCTAGACTTAGAGTCATCCAGATCGGTGTCAAAACTTGCATCGACGTAACCCTTTACGACAAACCTTTTTTCACTTCCATAATCGAGAAACATATCCTTATTTCACTAAGGATAATTTTGACCGCTGTCCAGTGATCTACTCCTAGATCACTATTGTACTCCCTTGCCAAACTCAGTGTAGGGTATACAATAGATCTGGTACACATCATGGCATACTTTATAGAACCTATGGCCAAGGCATAGGGAATGACTTTCATTCTCTTTATATCTTCTGCCGTGGTCGGGTTTTGAGTCTTACTCAATTTCACACCTTGTAACACAGGCAAGAACTCTTTCTTTGACTGTTCCATTTTGAACTACTTCAAAATCTTGTCAAGGTATGTACTCACTAAAAAAACTTATCAAGCGTCTTGATCTATCTCTATAGATCTTGATGCTCAATATGTAAGCAGCTTGACCGAGGTCTTTCTTTGAAAAACTCCTTTCAAACACTCCTTTATGCTTTGCAGAATAATTCTACATTATTTCCAATCTAAAATATGTCATTCACATATACTTATCAGAAATGCTGTAGTGCTCCCACTCACTTTCTAGTAAATACAGGCTTCACTGCAAGTCTGTATAAAGCTATATGCTTTGATCAACTTATCAAAGCGTATATTCCAACTCCGAGATGCTTGCACCAGTCCATAGATGGATCGCTGGAGCTTGCGTATTTTGTCAGCACCTTTAGGATTGACAAAACCTTCTGGTTGCATCATATACAACTCTTCTTTAAATCCATTAAGGAATGTAGTTTTGTTTATCCATTTGCCAGATTTCATAAAAATGCGGCAATTGCTAACATGATTTGGACAGACTTAAGCATCGCTACGAGTGAGAAAATTTCATCGTAGTCAACACCTTGAAATTTGTCAAGAACCTTTTTCGACAAGTCTAGCTTTATAGATAGTAACACTACTATCAACGTCCGTCTTCCTCTTGAAGATCCATTTATTTTCTATGGTTTGCCGATCATCGGGCAAATCCATCAAAGTCCATACTTTGTTCTCATACATGGATCATATCTCAGATTTCATGGCCTCAAACCATTTTGTGGAATCTGGGCTCATCATCGCTTCCTCATAGTTCGTAGGTTCGTCATGGTCAAGTAACATGACCTCCAGAATGGGATTACCGTACCACTCTGGTGCGGATCTCACTCTGGTTGACCTACGAGGTTCGGTAGTAACTTGATCTGAAGTTACATGATCATCATCATTAGCTTCCTCACTAATTGGTGTAGGAATCACTGGAACTAATTTCTGTGATGAACTACTTTCCAATTTGGGAGAAGGTACAAATTACCTTATCAAGCTCTACTTTCCTCCCACTCACTTCTTTCGAGAGAAACTCCTTCTCTAGAAAGGATCCATTCTTGGCGACGAATGTCTTGCCTTTCGGATCTGTGATAGAAGGTGTACCCAACATTTTGGGTATCCTATGAAGACACATTTCTCCGATTTGGGTTTGAGCTTATCAGGATGAAACTTTTCACATAAGCATCGCAATTCCAAACTTTAAGAAACAACAACTTTGGTTTCTTGCCAAACCACAGTTCATATAGTGTCGTCTCAATGGACTTAGGTGGTGCCCCTTTTTAACGTGAATGCAGCTGTCTTTAATGCATGACCCCAAAACGATAGTGGTAAATCGGTAAGAAACATCATAGATTGTACAATATCCAATAAAGTACGGTTATGACGTTCGGACACATCATTATGCTGTGGTGTTCCGGGTGGCGTGAGTTGCGAAACTATTTCGCATTGTTTCAAATGTAGACCAAACTCGTAACTCAAATATTCTCCTCCACGATCAGATCATAGAAATTTTATTTTCTTGTTACGATGATTTTCAACTTCACTCTGAAATTCTTTGAACTTTTCAAACGTTTCAGACTTATGTTTCATTAAGTAGATATACCCATATCTGCTCAAATCATCTATGAAGGTCAGAAAATAATGATACTTGCCGCGAGCCTCAACACTCATCGGATCGCATACATCAGTATGTATTATTTCCAATAAGTCAGTTGCTCGCTCTATTGTTCCGGAGAACGGAGTCTTTAGTCATCTTGCCCATAAGGCATGGTTCGCAAGCATCAAGTGATTCATAATCAAGTGATTCCAAAATCCCATCAGCATGGAGTTTCTTCATGTGCTTTATACCAATATGACCTAAACTGCAGTGCCTCAAATAAGTTGCACTATCATTATTAACTTTGCATCTTTTGGTTTCAATATTATGAATATGTGTATCACTACGATCGAGATCTAACGAACCATTTTTCATTGGGTGTGTAACCATATAAGGTTTTATTCATGTAAACAGAACAGCAATTTATTCTCTTACTTAAATGAATAACCGTATTGCAATAAACATGATCAAATTATATTCATCCTCAACGCAAACACCAAATAACACTTATTTAGTTTCAACACTAATCCCAAAAGTATAGGGAGTGTGCGATGATGATCATATCAATCTTGGAACTACTTCCAACACACATCGTCACCTCGCCTTTTTACTATTTTCTGTTTATTCTGCAACTCCCGTTTCGAGTTACTACTCTTAGCAACTGAACCAGTATAAAAATGCCGAGGGGTTGCTATAAACACTAGTAAAGTACACATCAATAGCATGTATATCCAATATACCTTTGTTCACTTTTGCCATCCTTCTTATCCGCCAAATACTTGGGGCAGTTCCACTTCCAGTGACTAGTCCCTTTGCAGTAGAAGCACTTAGTCTCAGGCTTAGGACCAGACTTGGGCTTCTTCACTTGAGCAGCAACTTGCTTGCCGTTCTTCTTGAAGTTCCACTTCTTCCCTTTGCCCTTTTCTTGAAACTAGTGGTCTTGTCAACCATCAACACTTGATGCTTTTCTTGATTTCTACCTTCATCGATTTCAGCATCACGAAGAGCTTGGGAATCGTTTTCGTCATCCCTTGCATACTATAGTTCATCACGAAGTTCTACTAACTTGGTGATGGTGACTAGAGAATTCTGTCAACCACTATCTTATCTGGAAGATTAACTCCCACTTGATTCAAGCGATTGTAGTACCCAGACAATCTGAGCACTTGCTCACTAGTTGAGAAATTCTCCTCCATCCTTTAGCTATAGAACTTGTTGGAGACTTCATATCTCTCAACTCGGGTATTTTGCTTGGAATATTAACTTCAATTCCTGGAACATCTCATATGGTCCATGACGTTCAAAACGTCTTTGAAGTCCCGATTCTAAGCCGTTAAGTATGGTGCACTAAACTATTAAGTAGTCATCATATTGAGCTAGCCAAACGTTCATAACGTCTACATCTGCTCCTGCAATAGGTCTGTCACCTAGCGGTGCATTAAGGACATAATTCTTCTGTGCAGTAATGAGGATAAACCTCAGATCATGGATCCAATCCGCATCATTGCTACTAACATCTTTCAACATAGTTTTTCTCTAGGAACATATCAAAATAAACATAGGGAAGCAACAACGCGAGCTATTGATCTACAACATAGATATGCTAATACTACCAGGACTGAGTTCATGATAAATTTAAGTTCAATTAATCATATTACTTAAGAACTCCCACTTAGATAGACATCTCTCTAGTCATCTAAGTGATCACGTGATCCAAATCAACTAAACCATAACTGATCATCACGTGAAATGGAGTAGCTTTCAATGGTGAACATCACTATGTTGATCATATCTACTATATGATTCACGCTCGACCTTTCGGTCTCTGTGTTCCGAGGCCATATCTGCATATGCTAGGCTCGTCAAGTTTAACCTGAGTATTCCGCGTGTGCAAAACTGGCTTGCACCCGTTGTAGATGGACGTAGAGCTTATCACACCCGATCATCACGTGGTGTCTGGGCACGACGAACTTTGGCAATGGTGCATACTCAGGGAGAACACTTCTTGATAATTAGTGAGAGATCATCTTAAAATGCTACCTTCAATCAAAGCAAGATAAGATGCATAAAAGATAAACATCACATGCAATCAATATAAGTGATATGATATGGCCATCATCATCTTGTGCTTGTGATCTCCATCTTCGAAGCACCGTCATGATCACCATCGTCACCGGCGCGACACCTTCATCTCCATCGTAGCATCGTTGTCGTCTCGCCAATCTTATGCTTTCTACGATTATCGCTACCGCTTAGTGATAAAGTAAAGCATTACAGGGCGATTGCATTGCATACAATAAAGCGACAACCATATGGCTCCTGCCAGTTGCCGATAACTCGGTTACAAAACATGATCATCTCATACAATAAAATTTAGCATCATGTCTTGACCATATCACATCACAACATGCCCTGCAAAAACAAGTTAGACGTCCTCTACTTTGTTGTTGCAAGTTTTACGTGGCTGCTACGGGCTTAAGCAAGAACGAATATCACCTACGCATCAAAACCACAACGATAGTTTGTCAAGTTGGTGCTGTTTTAACCTTCGCAAGGACCGGGCATAGCCACACTCGGTTCAACTAAAGTTGGAGAAACTGACACCCGCTAGCCACCTGTGTGCAAAGCACGGCGGTAGAACCAGTCTCGCGTAAGCGTACGCGTAATGTCGGTCCGGGCCGCTTCATCCAACAATACCGCCGAACCAAAGTATGACATGCTGGTAAGCAGTATGAATTGTATCGCCCACAACTCACTTGTGTTCTACTCGTGCATATAACATCAACGCATAAAACCTGGCTCTGATGCCACTGTTGGGGAATGTAGTAATTTCAAAAAAATTCCTACGCACACGCAAGATCATGGTGATGATATAGCAACGAGAGGGGAGAGTGTTGTCTATGTACCCTCGTAGACCGAAGCGGAAGCGTTGACGCAACATGGAGGAAGTAGTCGTACGTCTTCCCGGTTCAACCGATCCAAGCACCGTTACTTCGGCACCTCCGAGTTCTTGGCACATGTTCAGCTCGATGACGCTCCCCGGGCTCCGATCCAGCAAAGCTTCGGGGAGGAGTTCCGTCAGCATGACGGCGTGGTGACGATCTTGATGTTCAACCGTTGCAGGGCTTCGCCTAAGCACCGCTACAATATGACCGAGGTGTAATATCATGGAGGGGGCACCGCACACGGCTAAGGAACGATCACGAAGATCAACTTGTGTGCCTATGGGGTGCCTCCTGCCCCCGTATATAAAGGAGTGGAGGAGGGGAGGGCCGGCCCTCTCTATGGCGCGCCCTAGGGAAGTCCTACTCCCACCGGGAGTAGGATTCCCCCTTTCCTAGTCCAACTAGGAATCCTTCCAAGTATTAGGAGTAGGAGACAAGGAAGGGGGAGGGAGAAGGGAAGGAAGGAGGGGGCGCAGCCCCTCCCCCTAGTCCAATTCGGACAAGGCCTTGGGGGGGGGGGTGCGGCCTGCCCTAGGCAGCCCCTCTCTCTTTCCCGTATGGCCCAATAAGGCCCAATACTTCTCCCCCGTATTCCCGTAACTCCCCGGTACTCCGAGAAATACCCGAACCACTCGGAACCTTTCCGAACTCCGAATATAGTCGTCCAATATATCAATCTTTACGTCTCGACCATTTCGAGACTCCTCTCATGTCCCCGATCTCATCCGGGACTCCGAACTCCTTCGGTACATCAAAACTCATAAACTCATAATATAACTGTCACCGAAACCTTAAGCGTGCGGACCCTACGGTTCGAGAACAATGTAGGCATGACCGAGACATGTCTCCGGTCAATAACCAATAGCGGAACCTGGATGCTCATATTGGTTCCTACATATTCTACGAAGATCTTTATCGGTCAGACCGCATAACAACATACGTTGTTCCCTTTGTCATCGGTATGTTACTTGCCCGAGATTCGATCGTCGGTATCCAATACCTAGTTCAATCTCGTTACCGGCAAGTCTCTTTACTCGTTCCGTAATACATCATCTCGCAACTAACTCATTAGTTGCATTGCTTGCAAGGCTTATGTGATGTGCATTACCGAGAGGGCCCAGAGATACCTCTCCGACATTCGGAGTGACAAATCCTAATCTCGAAATACGCCAACCCAACAAGTACCTTTGGAGACACCTGTAGAGCACCTTTATAATCACCCAGTTACGTTGTGACGTTTGGTAGCACACAAAGTGTTCCTCCGGTAAACGGGAGTTGCATAATCTCATAGTCATAGGAACATGTATAAGTCATGAAGAAAGCAATAGCAACATACTAAACGATCGGGTGCTAAGCTAACGGAATGGGTCATGTCAATCAGATCATTCAACTAATGATGTGATCCCGTTAATCAAATAACAACTCTTTTGTCTATGGTTAGGAAACATAACCATCTTTGATTAACAAGCTAGTCAAGTAGAGGCATACTAGTGACACTCTGTTTGTCTATATATTCACACATGTATTATGTTTCCGGTTAATACAATTCTAGCATGAATAATAAACATTTATCATGATATATGGAAATAAATAATAACTTTATTATTGCCTCTAGGGCATATTTCCTTCAAGTAGCACCATGGTAATAGATACTGGTTCGGTTGCTAAGTGTTAGTAACTCGAAATAAAAGGCTACGGAATAAACGGAGACTAGCTAAAGGCGAGGTGACGATATATGTTGGAAGCATTTCCAAGGTTGATGTGATCAAACATCGCATGCTCCCTCTACCATCGGGATCGGTGTTAAACCTAAATAATTGTTATTTGGTGTTTGCATTAAGCATAGACATGATTGGATTATGCCTATCGCAATACGGTTATTCATTTAAGGAGAATAATGGTTACTTTGTTTATTTGAATAATACCTTCAATGGTCTTGCACCTAAAATGAATGGTTTATTGAATCTCGATCGTAGTGATACACATGTTCATGCCAAAAGATATAAGATAGTAATGATAGTACCACCTACTTGTGGCACTGCCATGTAAGTCATATTGGTATAAAATGCATGAAGAAGCTCCATGTTGATGGATCTTTGGACTCACTCATTTTTTGAAAAGTTTGGGACATGCGAACCATGTCTATTGGTATGTACGCATGAAGAAACTCCATGCAGATGGATCGTTTGGACTCACTTGATTTCGAATCACTTGAGACATGCAAATCATACCACATGGGCAAGATGACTGAAAAGCCTCGTTTTCAGTAAGATGGAACAAGAAAGCAACTTGTTGGAAGTAATACATTTTGATGTGTGCAGTCCAATGAGTGCTGAGGCACGCAGTGGATATCGTTATGTTCTTACTTCACAGATGATTTGAGTAGATGCTGAGTATATTTACTTGATGAAACACAAGTCTGAATTATTGAAAGGTTCAAATAATTTCAGAGTGAAGTTGAAGATTTTCGTGACAAGAGGATAAAATGTCTATGATATGATCATAGAGATGAATATCTGAGTTGCGAGTTTGGTACGCAATTAAGACATTGTGGAAATTGTTTCACAACCAACACCGCCTGGAACACCATAGTGTGATGGTGTGTCCGAACATCATAGATGCACCCTATTGGATATGGGGCATACCATGATGTCTCTTATCGAATTACAACTATCGTTCATGGGTTAGGCATTAGAGACAACCACATTCACTTTAAATAGGGCACCACGTCATTCCCTTGAGATGACACCATATGAACTATGGTTTAGAGAAACCTAAGCTGTCGTTTCTTGAAAGTTTTGGGCTGCGACGCTTATATGAAAAATTTTCAGGCTGATAAGCTCGAACCCAAAGCGGATAAATGCATCTTCATAGTACATCCAAAAATAGTTGGGTGTACCTCCTATCTCAGATTCGGAAGCAAAAGGGATTGTTTCTAGAATCGGGTCCTTCCTCGAGGAAAAGTTTCTCTCGAAAGAATTGACTGCGAGGATGGTGGAGACTTGATGAGGTTACTGAACCGTCACTTCAACTAATGTGTAGCAGGGCACAGGAAGTTGTTCCT
This sequence comes from Triticum aestivum, assembly GCF_018294505.1. Taxonomy (NCBI): domain Eukaryota; kingdom Viridiplantae; phylum Streptophyta; class Magnoliopsida; order Poales; family Poaceae; genus Triticum; species Triticum aestivum. The sequence goes on from NC_057798.1 coordinate 537,808,248, forward strand.
GTGGCGCCTATACCAATTGAAGTGGAAGCTGATGATAGTGATCATGGAACTTCGGATCAAGTCATTACCAAACCTCGTAGGTCGACAAGGATGCATACTACTTCAGAGTGGTACGTAATCCTGTCTTGGAGGTCATGTTGCTAGACAACAATGAACCTATGAGCTATGGAGAAGCGATGGTGGGCCCAGATTCCGACGAATGGCTCGAGGCCATAAAATCCGAGAGGATCCATGTATGAAAACAAAGTGTAGACTTTGGAAGAACTACTCGATGGTCGTAAGGCTGTTGAGTATAGATGGATTTTAAAAGGAAGACAGACAATGATGGTAAGTGTCACCATTAAGAAAGCTCAACTTGTCGCTAAGATGTTTTTCTGACAAGTTCAAGGAGTTGACTATGATGAGACTTTCTCACTCATAGCGATGCTAAGACTCTGTTGGAATTATATTAGCAGTTACTGCATTATTTATGAAATCTTGCAGATAGGATGTCAAAACATTGTTTCCTCGACAATATTCTTGAGGAAAGGTTGTATGTGATACAACCAGAAGGTTTTGTCAATCCTGGAAGATGCTAACAAGTATGCAAAGCTCCAGCAATCCTTCTAAGGACTGGAGTAAGCATCTCGGAGTTGGAATATACGCTTTGATGAGATGATCAAAGATTTTGGATTTATACAAAGTTTATGAGAAACTTGTATTTCCAAAGAAGTGAGTGGGAGCACTATAGAATTTCTGATGAGTATATGTTGTTGACATATTGTTCATCGGAAATGATGTAGAATTTCTGGAAAGCATATAGGGTTATTTGAAAAGTGTTTTTCAATGGAAAACCGGGAATAAGCAACTTGAACATTGAGCGTCAAGATCTATAAGGATAGATCAAAAACGCTTAATAATACTTTCAAATGAATACATACCGTGACAAGATTTTGAAGGAGTTCAAAATAGATCGGCAAAGAAGGAGTTCTTGGCTATGTTATAAGGTATGAGTATTGAGTAAGACTCAAGACCTGACCACGGCAGAAAATAGAGAAAGGACGAAGGTCGTCCCCTATGCCTTAGACGTAGGCTCTACAGTATGATATGCTGTGTACCGCACCTGAAGTGTGCCTAGCCATGAGTCAGTCAAGGGGTACAAGTGTGATCCAGGAATGGATCACAGGATAGCGGTCAAGGTTATCCTTAGTAACTAGTGGACTAAGGAATTTTCTCGATTATGGAGGTGGTAAAATAGTTCGTCGTAAAGGGTTACACCGATGCAAACTTTGACACTAATCCGGATGACTTTGAGCAGTAAACCGGATTCATATAGTAGAGCAGTTATTCGGAATAGCTCCAAATAGAGCGTGGTAGCTGCATCTAGGAGATGACATAGAGATTTGTAAAGCACACATGGATCTGAAAGGTTCAGACCCATTGACTAATAACCTCTCTCACAAGCGAGATATGATCAAACCCCATGGGTGTTGGATTCATTGCAATCACATAGTGACGTGAACTAGATTATTGACTCTAGTGCGAGTGGGAGACTGTTGGAAATATGCCCTAGAGGCAATAATAAACTGGTTATTATTATATTTCCTTGTTCATGATAATTGTCTATTATTCATGCTATAATTGTATTAACCGGAAACCGTAATACATGTGTGAATACATAGACCACAACATGTCCCTAGTGAGCCTCTAGTTGACTACCTTGTTGATCAATATATGGTTATGGTTTCCTAACAACGGACATTGGATGTCATTGGTAACGGGATCACATCATTAGGAGAATGATGTGATGGACAAGACCCAATCGTAAGCATAGCACAAGATCGTGTAGTTCGTTTGCTAAAGCTTTTCTAATGTCAAGTATCATTTCCTTAGACCATGAGATTGTGCAACTCCCGGATACCGTAGGAATGCTTTGGGTGTACCAAACGTCACAACGTAACTGGGTGGCTATAAAGGTGCACTACAGGTATCTCCGTAAGTGTCTGTTGGGTTGGCACGAATCGAGACTGGGATTTGTCACTCCGTATGACGGAGAGGTATCTCTAGGCCCACTCGGTAATGCATCATCATAATGAGCTTAATGTGACTATGTAGTTGGTCACAGGATCATTCGTTACGGAACGAGTAAAGTGACTTGCCGGTAACGAGATTGAACGAGGTATTGGGATACCGATGATCGAATCTCGGGCAAGTAACATACCGATTGACAAAGGGAATTGCATACGGGATTGCTTGAATCCTTGACATCGTGGTTCATCTGATGAGATCATCGTGGAACATGTGGGAGCCAACATGGGTATCTAGATCCCGCCATTGGTTATTGACCGGAGAACGTCTCGGTCATGTCTGCATGGTTCCCGAACCCATAGGGTCTACACACTTAAGGTTCGGTGATGCTAGAGTTGTTATGGGAAATAGTATGTGATTACCGAAGGTTGTTTGGAGTCCCGGATGAGATCCCGAACGTGACGAGGAGCTCCGGAATGGTCCGGAGGTGAAGATCGGTATATTGGACGAAGGGTATTGGAGTCCGGAATTGTTTCGGGGGTACCAGGTGATGACCAGCGTGTCCGAAAGGGGTTTCGGAGGCCCCGACAAGCGTTGGGGGGCCTTATGGGCCACGGGGAGGGGGCACATCAGCCCACTAAGGGGCTGAGCGCCCCTCCCACCCCATCTCACGTAACCAAGAGAGGTGGGGGCGCCACCCCTAGGGCAGCCGCCCCTCCCGGCTTGGGGGGCAAGTTTCCTAGGGGGTGGGGGCGCCCAAACCCATCTAGGGTTTCCCCTGTGGCCGCCGCCCCTCCCCTAGGGAACCCTAGGGCGCCTCCTCCTCCTCCCTCCCCCCCTAGATATAGTGAGGGAGAGAGAGGGCAGCCGCACCCTTCCCTGGCGCAGCCCTCTCCCTCCTCCAACACCTCCTCCTCCTCCGTAGTGCTTGGCGAAGCCTTGCCGGAGAACCACGAGCTCCATCACCACCACGCCGTCGTGTTGTCGGAGTTCTCCCTCAACTTCTCCTCTCCCCTTGCTAGATCAAGAATGAGGAGACATCCCCGGGCTGTACGTGTGTTGAACGCGGAGGCATCATTTTTCGATGCTTAGATCGGATTCGGCCGCGATCTGAATCGCTTCGTGAACGACTCCATCGACCGCGTTCTTGTAACGCTTCCGCTTAGTGATCTTCAAGGGTATGAAGATGCACTCCCTCTCTCTCTCTCGTTGCTAGTCTCTCCATAGATTGATCTTGGTGATGCATAGAAAATTTTGTATTTCTGCTACGTTCCCCAACACTGCTGTCTTCTGATACTCTTGGAACTCCACGGCTGCCATCTGCTCATCTGCTATTTTTGCGCCATCTTGAAGACAATCTTCTACTTTTTTCGGTTGCCACAGACTGTTATCACGCCTTTGGGGCCAGTTATCTTCATTTTGAGGTACACATAACATGGTCGAGCCATGAAGCTGGCATAGGCAGGTCTGCCCAGAATGGCATGATAAGCACTCTCGAAATCCACAACCTCGAATGTCAACTTCTCTTTGCGGTAATTCTTCTCATCACCGAAAACCACATCGAGAGCTATCTGGCCGAGTGAATCGGCTTTCTTTCCAGGGATGACTCCGTGGAACCTCATGTTACTCTCGCTCAGTTTGGACATCGGAATGCCCATTCCCTTAAGAGCTTCGGCATACAGAATATTGAGGCCACTGCCGCCATCCATCAGCACTTTGGTCAATCGGGTGCCTCCAACAACTGGGTCGACCACCAGCGCCTACTACCCAGGGGTAGCTACTCGCGGTGGGTGGTCCGACTGGTTGAATGTGATAGGAGTCTTTGACCACTTCAGATACTTAGGCGTTGCCGGAGCAACCATTTTCACTTCTCTGTTAATGACTTTCAGTCGACTTTTGCTCTCGACATCAGCAAAAATCACCAGGGTGGCATTAACATGGTGATATCCTTCCTCCTCTTCTTCCTTGTCTTCCTCCTTCTTAGAGTCTTTATCCTTCTCACTGGGCTGACCCTTCTTCTGGAAGCTCTGGATCAGGAGTCGACATTGTCGAGTGGTATGCTTGGGTAGGATCAGATTCCCCTCTTCATCTTTCTTGGTGTGAATATGACACAGCAAATCCATCACATCATTTCCATCTTGATACTTCACTTTCTTGGGATTCCAGGGCCCTTTGGGCTTCCCTTTGAACTTCCCTTGATTCAACACTGATGCCTTGGCAGGCCCTGCTGCCTCAGCCTTTCGCTTCTGCTTCTGACTGGAATTTCCCCCTTCGGTGTCCTGGGCGATTGTTTTGTGCTTACCACTCCGGAGTTGGTCTTCCTCTTCGCCGTTAGCATATTTGGTGGCAATTCCATCATCCAGGTCAGAGTCATATCTCCTGTCCAACCGAACTTCAGATTGAGCTCTCTGTAGCGAACGCCTTCCTTGAAGGCACAGACTGCTTGATGATCTGACACATTCTCCACTGTGTGATGCAGAGTGATCCATCTCTGGATATAGTCTCTCAAGGTTTCATTCGGTTTTTGCACGCAATGCTGCAACTCTGATAAACCGACAGGTCTCTTGCAGGTGCCCTCGAATGTTCTCGTAAACACTCGGGCCAACTCATCCCAACTCAAAATGCTCCCAGGGGCTAACTGATTGAGCCTCAAGCATCAGAGGAAGATTCTTCATAGCCACCTCATCGCTGCCACCGCCGATGCGCACAACCACTCGGTAATCTTCAAAGTGTCAGGCTTCGACTCTCCCGTGCACTTGCTCACACCAGCTGCCAACCTGAAATTGTGGGGGATCTCGGCGGCCCTGATGGCTCTTCCGAAGCACTCGGGGCCAGATATGTGGACCCTGCTGCCACTAGGCCTGTCTCTATCCAGCCCTTCTCTGTACGCTCTGTTCCGGTCGACCAAGCCCTGAATAAGGACTGACCTCGCATCGAACCCAGGCTCCCTTGGGTCGACTGGAACTCTGCGGTCATTACCGTATGGACGCCTGTCGTCATACCGCCGGGGCACGTACGACCCCTCCCCCCCTCGGGAGGGACGAAGGCACTCGACAGTAGTTGTCACGGGTGAACTCACGATCATCCTCTTCATGAACTCTTCCCAAATGTCGATCCTGACGATGCTCACGATCTCTTTGCCTCAACGGCGATCTAGGACTGTGTGCCGACTAAAAGGTTTCTGTCCTTACCGATCGACTGTGAATTCTGTTCCGTGATTGGGAGACTGCGGAGTTCTGATCTCCTGCTGCCCGAAGCAGCGCTCTGATCTGCTCCAGGCCTCTTCCAACCTCCGAGCAAGATGGCTGAATGGACTCCGCAATACGCGCAACAGATGCGGAATTCTTAATCGGTGTGCGGAATACCTGAGTTTCTGGTAGAAATAGTTGTCGTGTGTGCCGACTGGATCCGGGGATCAATCGATGGGCATGCTCGTCGAGATAATGTTGGAGATTCTCCAAACGAGTGCGCTCGGCCAGTGCATGTCTTCCAAGGCCCGAGCCCCGGCGGTTTCCCCTACGATGGGGGCACGGAGAGCCTCCTCGTTGCGGTGATGCAGCTCCTCCCTCTGCTGCAAACTGAGAGGTTGGGTCTGGTATTCCTCATGGCCGAGCGACGTACCGTCGCCGTCCCTGTTCTCATCGCTGCGGCGGAAACCAGGCGGGCTGCAATGAGAGTCGACCATGTGGACTTCTGCAGCGGGGTCACAACTCCCGCTCTCGGAAAGTGTGTCTGCGAAGTCAGTCGACGGGTCGACTGGGCCGCAGTGGTATACGTCGGGCTCGATTGCCGCGACCTGGGGGGTGAACTTCTGCCGAGCCACCGCGTGTTTCACCCACCGTTGGAGCCGTGAACGGCCAGACCACTTGCGGCGGCGTCCAGCGGAGCGAGAGATCGACACGGGCGTCGACTGGTACGGAGTCGACGACTATTGGAGGAGGACGCCGCGGGCACTCGCACGGAAGTGCGATGAACCTCATATCGGCAGCGCCTCGACGTCGACGGGGGCCTCCTAGAGCCAGGCCGAATCGTCGGCGTCAAAAGTGAGCGCCCCGAGTCGGAACTCGTGGCCCATGGTCAAACTGCCGCCGGAAACCATGTTGATGAAGACTGAAGAAAATGCAACCTCGTCAGAAGTCGCTAAGACGCTTTGCCCCACGGTGGATGCCAACTATCGTGGTACTAAGACTGACAGTAAGAATAGGGGGTACGAATGAGGGGCAAGGTCCTAGCTACGGTGATGTTGTTCGCGAGTGTTTACGAGTTCAGGCCCCTCTCGAAGGAGGTGAAAGCCCTATGTCTTGGTGCCCAGAGGCGGTCAACTGGATTTCAGTATATGCATGTGTGTTATAGGGGGTGCGAACCCTTGTCCCAGAGGAGGGGGGTGGCTTATATAGAGTGCGCCAGGACCCCAGCCATCCCCCGTTACAGAGGGTTCAATGTACATAAAGAGGAGGCGTTACTGATAACGCCAACCATAAAGTGTTATTAATGCCTTTGAAGACTACAGAGTGAATGCTTGACCGTTGCTGTTCCGTGTGACTCCTGGTCTTCATAGGTCGAGTGACTTCTTGTGTGGTCGATTGGTCTTCGGGAAGGGGGGATACCCGAGTGATATGTCTGCACTCGACATCTTCATTGGGTACTCCCTGTTGTCTCTTGAGCTTCTTTGTTTCTAGGATAGTGACCTTGGGTAAGGTATATTGGGCAGGCCTATGACCCTACCCTAGGTCTATATCCTCATCAGGCAGAGTGCCAGAAAAGCCCCTAGATGGGATCTCTCAAGAACAGAAACTTGCGGTGGCGGAAATAGGGTTTTGACTGGCTCTCTGTTGGTTTCTCGATTTTAGAGAATTTATATAAGCGTAATTAGGTCAAACGAAGCAAAGGTGAGCTCATGAGGCACCAGGGCGTGCCCTGGTGGCTCGTGGCCACCTCCTTCGCCTTCTAACTTCCTCCCGAAGCTTCTAGTGTCTCTTTTGTCCAGAAAAGAATCTCCAAAAAGTTTCGTGGCATTTGGACTTCGTTTGGTACTGATATTCTGAAAAACCCAAAACAAGCAAAAAAAAACAACTGGCACTGGGCACTGAGTTAATAGGTTAGTCCCAAAAAATGATATATGATTGCATATAAAGCATCCAAGATTGATACTATAATAGCATGGAACAATTAAAAATTATAGATACATTGGAGATGTGTCAAAGCTTAATTCCTGCTCGTCCTCGAATAGGTAAATGATAAAAACATAATTTTTGATGTGGAATTCTACCTATCATGCTCATCATGTAATCTCTATTATGTGGCACAAATATTTAAGATCCAAATGATTCAAAGCAATAGTATATAGTTTGACTTAAAAACAATAATAATAAGGCATACTAACAAACTATCATGTCTTTCAAAACATCAACGCTAAAGAAAGTTATCCCTACAAAATCATATAGTCTTGTCACGCTCCATCTTCTTAACACAAAGTATTTATCATGCACAACCCCGATGACAAGCCAAGCAATTGGTTCATACTTTTTAACGCGCTTCAGCTTTTTCAACTCTTACGCAATACATGAGAGCAAGTCATGGATATAACACTATGGGTGGAATAGAGTATGGCGATGGAGGTAATATAGAGAAGACAAAAAAGAAGAAAGTCTCACATTAACGAGGCTAATGAACGGGCTATGGAGATGCCCATCAATTGATGTCAATGCAAGGAGCAGTGATTGCCATGCAACGGATGCACTATGAGCTATAAGTGTGCGAAAGCTCAAAAATAAACTAAGTGGGCGTGCATCCAACTTGCTTGCTCATGAAGACCTAGGTCATTTGAGGAAGACCATCTTTGAAATATACAAGCCAAGTTCAATAATGAAAAATATTCTCACTAGTTATATGAAAAAAAGCATGTGAGACTTTCTATGAACAACATTGTGCTACTTTGGAGCACAAGCATGGAAAGGATAGTAACATTGCCTCTTCTCTCTTTTCTCTCCCTTTTTCTCATTTTTTTGTTGGCCTCTTTTTTATGGGCTCTTTTTGGTCTATTTTATATTTATATATATATATATATATATATATATATATATATATATATATATATATATATATATTCCTCACTTGGGACAGTGCTCTAATAATGAATATGATGATCATCACACTTCTATTACTTACAACTCGAAGGAAAATTACAACTCAATAGTAGACCAAAATATGACCCTATGTCAATGCCTCCGGCGGTGTACCGGGATGTGCAATGATCTAGCGTTACGGTGGCTGAGCCACAAATACTATGTTAGCTATATGATCATTGAAAGCAATATGACAATGATAATATGTGTCATAATAAAACGGAACAATGAAAGTTGCATGACAATATATCTCAGAATGGTTATGGAAATGCCATAATTGGTAGGTATGGTGCCTATTTTGAGGGAGATATAAGGAGGCTTATGTGCGATAGGGCGTATTATATCGCGGTGTTTGGATGCACTGGCGAAGTTTGCACCACATCTCAAGGTGAGAGGGCAATGCACGGTATCGAAGAGGCTAGAAAATTGCGGTAAGGTGAGAGTACATATAATCCATGGACTCACGTTAGTCATAAATAACTCACATACTTATTGCAAGAAGAATGTTTTGAGGAGGGGCAAGTGCAACTACTTCAAATGTGAGCTTAAATGTGAATAAAAAAATCAATGGTACATCTGCACTAAATTCTCTTTTAAAAATATGCAAGAAGAATCCTAATAGTAACACAGATGGTAAGCAACCCACTTTGCAAGCTACACGAAATAAAGGGGATGGTAGCAAGTGCACACTTCCTGTTTGGAGGTTTGATCCTGAAATGCTTAGGGATGCTTTTGCTGAAATGATTATTACAAATGAGCTCCCTTTTGCATTTTCTGAGAAAGAAGGGTTTAGAAAGTTTATGTCCAAGGCATGCGCACGTTTTAATGTGTCGTCTAGGAGAACAACTACTAGGGAAGTTGTTAGCATGTTCGATGTGTAGAAACATAAGCTGATTTTTTTCAAGGAATCATGTGAAAGAGTATGCCTCACCAATGACACATGGACTTCTGCCAGGAAACAGAACTATATGTGTGTTACAGCACATTTCATTGATAGTGACTGTAAGCTACACAAAAAGATAATAGGGTTTTTCCTTAGTAGACGGCCATAGGGGGGAGGGCATTGGTAAGGACTTGGAGAGATGCTTGGTAGATTGGGGGCTTGATAAAGTTTTCACAATAATTGCTGACAATGCTTTTGCTAATGACGATGCTATAAATTAAAGAGCTTCGTTTCGGTACAACCCCTTCGCAAAACGTATAAACGGTAATATAGACTTTTCACAAATCATACCCACTTATGTGGAGTGGGCTTCTATACGCCGCGAACAGTTAAAAAAAGGGACAATTGCATTTTTACCCCTAGTTGGTTCCTACCCACGGGTTTTGCCCTTACTTTTCGAGCTTGCTCAGTTTTGCCCTTACTTTTTTCGTCAAGGTCCCTCAAATGCCCTTTGACCGTTTGACCAAAACTTTGAAAATTCATAAGTAACTCATATGAACTCAGAAAAATACAAATAAGATATCAAAATGTTCAGATAAACATTACCTTTATGTGCATATCGTTTGCATTCAGGACAAAAGCACCATTTAAACTACCTGAGGTAATTAATGTTATTAACATTATTAAAAATAAAAGGTATAAACAATATTTTTTCATGAATAAAAATTACAAGCAAATGTAGGTGATGTTTCCTGAACATCCTGATATCTTATTTCCATTTTTCTGAGTTCGTATCAATTTGTTATGAATGTTCTAACGACTTTGACAATTATTTGGAAACTTCATAACAAATTGATACGAACTCAGAAAAATGGAAATAAGATATCAGGATGTTCAGGAAACATCACCTACATTTGCTTGTAATTTTTATTCATGAAAAAAATATTGTTTATACCTTTTTATTTTTAATAATATTAATAACATTAATTACCTCAGGTAGTTTAAATGGTGCTTTTGTCCTGAATGCAAATGACATGCACATAAAGGTAATGTTTATCTGAACATTTTGATATCTTATTTGTATTTTTCTGAGTTCATATGAATTACTTATGAATTTTCAAAGTTTTGGTCAAACGGTCAAAGGGCATTCGAGGGACCTCAACGGAAAAAGTAAGGGCAAAACTGAGCAAGCTCGAAAAGTAAAGGCAAAACCCGTGGATAGGAACCAACTAGGGGCAAAAATGCAATTGTCCCTTAAAAAAAACCCCCAAAAGCCCCAATTACGAGGGTTCAAACCTGACACCTAGCACAACTTACTGCGCACTGTTTGCCTGACAAGCTGATGACGTTCTTTGGTATATTAGGAAAATGCGCGTGATAATCAGTACTCACGAGAATTTTGAAAATGCGATTTTCCCTGTTTGTTTCTTTATCGATCTTTATTTTTCTTTCCTGTTTCTTTTCTTCTACTTTTTTTTTTCAAAATTGTTTAATTTTTTAGAAGATGTTCAAAATTTTAAAATTTACTTTTTTAGAAGATGTTCAAAAATTGTTCGCATTTCCATAAAATGTTTTGTAAATTGAAAAATTATTCAGATTTTAAAAAACGTTCCCATTTTGTAATACTATTTGGAATTCCAAAAATTGTTCACATATTAAAAAATATTTTGAACTAAAAAAATTATTGTTTTTCAAAAAGTGCACATTTTCAGAAATTGTTCTATTTTGAGGTTGAGAGAAACTTTAAATTTGGAATATTTTTTGACAGCGGCGAATCTTTTCGCATGTGCCAAGCCGACTACGTGAAGGCAGTGCCCAAGATGGTGTGGAGTTTTTTCCTCGTGTGAGGCCGTTTCCATGTACGTGTATGTACCGGAGGGAAGCAATAGATGCGCTGCCGTTTTGTCCCACCTCGTCCAGACACACATCTGGGGGTGGAGATCTCGGCTATATAAAAACGCATGCGGAAGTATGCTACTACATAGCATAAAAAATTTCAACAGGTTCAGCAATTACGGTACAAACTGTACACCGAACCGAATCATCCGGTTAACCGAATTATTGATTAGTGATTTTTTGATATATTTTTCAGTTTCAGCTTTGTCAATCGAATTTGAATTTAAAACACAAATGGTAGAAATCGAATATTTAGGCTCGGGCAGAACTAGGCGACGCTATCACTGATTTGAAAAAAAAGTCATTGATTTTGAAAAAAATGTTAACAAATTCGAAATTTTCATAGATTGGCAAATAAAAAAGTTCACTAAAAACAAGCTGCAAATTTTTTTGAAAGCGAAAAGATTCACAAATTTAAGATAAAATTCACGAATTTGTTTTTTTCTATTTTAAAAAGTTCATGCATATGGAAAAACAGAAAAAAAAGGAAAAAGAAAAAACCGAGAACAAAACCCGGTTTTAAAAAACACAAAATACATTTTGTACATAAGAAGCGAAAAAAAGGCAAATGGGCACAACAACTATCCTGTCCAGTTGGTTAGTTGAACTTGTAGTATATATTGAGGGTTAGAATTCGAATCTCCTGTCTATCTTTAGAAATAAATAAATGCTCTGTATCGGTCTCCTTCATTGATGTGTTTAGGGTGATTGTACCGAAGAAAGAGTGTAAATTATATCAAAGTTGTGGCAAATCCGGCAAGGGAGGGTGGGAGAGGGAGGGAGATGGGAGGATAAGAAAGTGGAGGAGGGGAGAAACAAGAGAATGAGTGGGAGGAGCGAGGGAAATTGTACGTCCATAGCCAAACTGTAAATGTTGTTGATGGTTGAATTAAAACGGTGCAATGGAAGGTCTGGTTGCTGGAAAGAAAAGACTACCTCATTGTAGCATTATGAAATAATGAAGGGACTATCTACACGACAAAGCATATTTTGATGAAATCCCCATTGGTCGCTCATAACGCAAAGCCGTTCCCAATCTTGGAACGTCGTGCCGATGAAAAACTCTTAAAGCCGTTCCATGGGATCAAAGGTTCTATTTTTTTGCATGGTACAGTCCACAAAGTCCACCTATACACTGATTTGAAGCAGAAGGGCAAAGAATCGCTATCACGGGGGCTTTTGCTACGCGCTATACTAGCTCTGCTTCACCAGCGACTTCCCTCCCCCCGCCCCCCCCCCCCCCCCCCCCCCCCCCCCCCGCGTCGCCCCCGCCCGGGCGACTCGGGCGGGATCCAAACCCTAGCCGCCGGGGCTCCCCCTCCTTCCATCCCTCCCTCCGCCGCCGCCGAAGGACGCCGCCGGCCTTTTGCCCGGGGGCTGACGGTGGTGGCGGGGGCCTTTCCTCTCTCCCGCGCCATGGGGACGGTGCGGAGCTCCGCGGCGTGAGGTGGCACGGCCGATCTGGCCTCCGTGGCGTGGCGGGCCTGCCTTGACCGGCGGCAGCGCGGCGGCGGCCTCGTCCTAGGGCGGTGGTGGTGGCGGTTGCGGCGGTCGGCCCTGCGTCGGGCAGCGGCCTTGGCTGCGTTCGGCGGTGGTGGCCGGATCTGCAGCGGCGGACCATCTGTCCTCGGATCGGCGGTGGCGGTATGGAGGGCCTGGTGGTTGGGTCGGCGCCATGTGTGGTTTGCCCTCCGGACAGATCCGATCTGCCCGGTGCGGCTTGCTCGATGTGCGGCGGCTCAGATCGGCGGCGACTCGTGCGCACAATACGTGATGGAGGTTCTTAGAGCGGATCCGGGTGAAAACCTTGTGCTCGGCTTGTTGCCAAGACCGGCGTTGGTGGCACCCTGTGGTGTCATTACCTTCTTGAAGGCATCGCCGTGGAGAAGCTCTAGACCTCTATCCGCTACCTCCGGGGGAAACCCTAGATCAGTTGATCGGATGACGGCGACGCGTTGGTGTCGTTTCCTCCTTGGGGGCGTCATTCTTGGAGGCGTACACGGGATCGAGGGACCAGCGGGTGCCTTATTGGTGGAGCGGTACTTCATCCTTCACATTGATGACGGCGAATCTTGGCGGCGTGGTGCAGTGGAGACTCGGCGCCCGATGCGCGGGGATGGACTCGCACAGGTGGAGGTAGTTGTTTGGCGTCAAGGTGGCGTCGATGACGGAGTGGCCTGACAAGGTAGAAGCCTCAATATCTGCTCTGAAGACGGACATGTGAAAGATGGCGGCGACGACACATGTGAGTGTGTCAGACCAGTTTATGCCCCAGATCCGGTATGTGGCTAGGCCGGAGCTTCTGGCTTTTGATGATAGGTTTAGATGAGTAGACCGGGTATGTGGCCCAGGTAGCACCCCTTCATCATATGGATAGGAGTAGTGGCATATGTTGCCAAGATAGCGGATTCAGGCATATTGTTGTAATACTTTGTAAGGTCCTCGAGAATAATCAATAAAGTGGCCGTATGCATCTCCCAGATGCAGAGGCCGGGGGTCATCCTCCTTTTCTAAAAAAAAAACCGGCGACTTCCCTAGGACAGAGGACAATGTGCGACAAGAGAACACGAGGAGCTCCAAACTGTTACATATAAATGTATTGCCTAGTTTTTTTCATCAGATCAGAAATCAGCCTTCCTCGGGCAATCCACTACACGAGACAGCTTCGTGATCGACATTGAGGTACAATCTCTTAATCAGTAGGTACAAATCTCTTAATTAGTAGGTACGAGTTACTAAGCCGGCACACAGGAGTGCTCGTCTGACATGCAGATTACCGGTGAAGGGTCACTACTACCTAGTAAAAATAATAATTTCATTTTGACCGGGGGGGGGGGGGGGGGGGGGAGACTTCCGACTGTAGCCACGGCGGTGATCCTTAAGGTATAAATAAATTATAAAATGCGCAACAATTGATGCCATTATTCTATAATTGACTCTGGTTTTTTGTCAGAAGACGATGCATATCGGCAGGCAGACCTGGTTGTTCGCCTTAGGCGCAGGAATCTTGCTAAACATAAGCATATTGTTTTGAGTGAAAAATGATCAACTGTATTGATTGGCAGACAAATTACACTTATATATGTTTTGAAGAGATACGTTGCACAAGTCGCGATGATTGGAACCGATGCAACAGTTAGAAGAGAGGGGAAAGAGAGATGCGTCGGTTGCTTGCTGGAAGGCAACTGCATGCCGTAAGACAAGGGGAGATTTTCCCTCTAATTACTACAAGCTAATTAATCACAACACCACCCCCCCCCCCCCCCCCCCCCTAATCTACACCTGTCCATGTAGAATCTTCACACACTTGTTCAGGTATGATCATCATCTCCAAGATTTTCCGTTGTAGTATCATCACCTCAAAAATATCCTTCTTCAAAAATTCTTCAACAAGATCCTTGATGAGAATCTGAAACATAAACTCACAAAGAGAAAGAGTGCAATATGATGTTTTAAATAGGAATAGTTTAGGGTGAAACCACCCTTATACTTGCAAGTCCCGAAGTCGCCGCATACCAATTCCATGAATATATTTCTAGAATGTAGAATTTGGTAAAGACTTGGTAAATAAATCCGCAAGATTTTCACATGATTTAACTTGCAAGATGTTTATTTCCCCAATTTTCTGAAGATCATGGGGGAAAACCCGTTTAGGAGAAACATGCTTAGTGATATTACTCTTGATGTATCTTGTTTGCATTTGTGCAACACAAGCCGCATTATCTCTATAGATAATGGTAGGTGATTCTATAGAACCAATTCCACATGACAGTTGTATGTGGTTTTGTGACACCCCCGATTCAATGATACACTAATCATGCATGCAAATGTGTACGACCAAGATCAGGGAATCAAAGAATAAGCAAGGAGTGAGCTCCCCCTCAATATGATACCAACACAACCAAATCTCATACACAAGATAATCAAGACAGTAAGCTCCATATAGATTCATCACTCATAGCATAGAACATAAGTTTGGACAACCTCATAACATAAGTTCGATACAAGCTAATCAACAATCATAGAAATGAGTTCGATTACAAGTTAACAAGCTAATATCATAAATATCATAGTATGCATAGTGCCTACTCCCCCTTGGCATCAAATACCCAAGAAAAGGGGGGGGGGTCATAACAGCATCAGAGATCATCCTCATCATCATCATCATCATCATGAGCACCACTGCCACCAGCCTCGTCGAAGAAATCAGCCCACTCAGGACCCGAGGGGAAACCAAAATCAGAAGGTGGCTCGACAGGAAGACGTTCATCGTCACTCACATCATAGACTCCGGAGTCTGTCAGACGAGCCTTTAGAGCATTCTTGGAAGTGACCATGCGAGTGACAACATCGTGATGTTGGGAGCAATGAAAGGTGAACATCTTCATCATTGCAGAGTGAGCCTTCCCAAGAAAGCGAGCAATGCGCCCAAAGGGTGCAGAACTGGAAGGAGTAGAATAGGCAGTATTAGAAGGAACACTAGCTGCAGTGCGACGAGCAGGAGCAGGAGGAGGAGGAACATAATCATCCGCCATGTGAGCTGGAATGACCCATCGCTCATGCACGTGAGTGCGGGCAATGGGAAATGAAGCGACACTCTCGATAAAAGCCTGAAGAAAGGGGGCATGAGGAAAGGTCCGCTTGTGCTAAAAACTAGCGAGGCGGATCTCATGCCATAGAAAATGTGGAACATTTATCTTCCCTTTGGGGGATGCAAAGAGGCGATGCATGAGATCAATGCAATAGCTACTGCAAGAGCCTTTATCACCCATCTTGGTATAGATGGTGCGGATGACGCACTAATAGATGATGTAGAAAGGGGAGCGCCAAATGGAGACTTGGTTCAGACCCTTTGTTTCTCCGTTTTAGACAAAGTTTCTATTGGTTTGAGAAGATCCGCACAGACCTCAATGCCCTTGGGCCTATGGTTGGGGTCATCCTTGTGGATTTTGAACCCGATGTCAGGAAACCCAAGGGCAGTAACAAATTGAGCATAAGATGTTGTGAGCACGGTGTCGGAGGTCATCCAAGTGATAGTGTTATTTGGACCAAAATAGCATGTGGCATAGAATTGATGAATGGCAGCTTGGTTAAAGTCATGTTGAAATGCAAATGGAGCAGCAAGATTAGATGACTCAATGAGCTCAATAGCCCCGGGATATTTATCCGGATGAGTGCGAATATGCTCTAGGTCAATGCAGACATGGAGAGACAAGCCTTTAGGAATGACAATAGTGGTAAAGATGTCGGCTTGGACATTAGTGCGAAAATGACTGTCCTGAGAATCACTAACAACTGTAAACTGATCAACATCGCGACACAACTTAAGATAAGATGCGATGGGAACCTCGTTGAACTGCTTAACATGGCAGCCGAGTGGTAAAGGAGGCTCAAGAGAGATATGACAAGCATCACCGTGGGGTTGCACCATAGGAGGAGGAGGCTAGAAGGTGGGTCGACGAGTTCCCGGCTTGGGTGCGGAAGTGTGAACAACAACAAACGGGGGCGGTTCCAAATCTTCCAGTTCATCCTCATAGTCGGATCCCTCTGAGGAGGAGTTGCTAGACGAGCTGTGAGGACGGGCGGCACGCTTCCAAGGACGAGCCTGCTCCTGTGAGTCATCGGAGCACCACGACGATACGTGCGAGATGGCCCACCGGTGACTTGCTTGCATGCGGAGTGCTTGGTCTTTGGCATCACGACCTTGGAGTGAGGAACACGGAGGGAGACGGCGACCGGAGGGAATCAGGCAATAGGCCGAGTGGCCACGGCGCATGATGTGACGATGGCGACTGTAGCTTGAGCGGAGACAGAGGCGACCCGAGCGGCCACGGCGAGGGGAGTGGCCACGGCGAGGACCACGAGCAGTGAGCGGCCCCGGCGAGGGCACGGGCGGCATGTGGCTGTAGCAAGGAGCCCCGGACAAGAGCGGCAGCGGTGGGGAACAGAGGAGAGGGAGCGAGGGGATTAGGGTAACTGACCCGAAAACCTACCCCACGCTATATATAGGAGCTTGAGAAATCGACCGGACGACTGGAGATCTACGGACGTCCGGTGTCGGAGACACGTCCAGACGACCGGGAATCCACGGACGTCTGGCGCCTGGGCCAGGAAAAAAATATACCAGAGAGGATTGTACGGACGTTCGGATAGGCCGGACGACCGGGCTGAGTTCAACAGATAGGTTTTTACGGACGATCGTGAATCCTCGGACGTCCGGCGCCTGGGCCAAGAAAGGATACCAGAGTGGATTTTACGGACGTCCGGATAGGCCGGACGACCGGGCTGAGTTTACCAGAGAAGTTTTTACGGACGACCGGAGATCTATGGATGTCCGGTGTTGAAGAAACCTTCGGACGTCCGGTAATCCACGGACGTCCGGCGCCAGAATTTGTGAGAGGAGTAAGTGCAATTGTTTGTGTTACTGATCATGATGAGGAGATGATGATTACCGTACATAGCAAGAATTTCTTATTAAGCAACTAGTATCCTATGCCACCAACAATAAACATATACCACTCAAATATTGTTCTAATGACACGAGTGGTGGCTACTGCCACCATGTATGAGTATACATGACATGGCACGGAAAGATTTGAACTTTGAGTGCATAATCACTACTCCATCATGGAAAGCACCATAGTTAGATGTCATGGTAGCTTTAGAGTGTTTGTTCTTTTTATGCATTTCATAGGGTGAGGATACTCATAAGTTGAGTGTCTCCCCCTACATATATGCCTACATCAAAACAAGACATTAATTTCATGCATAAATGGGTACTAGATTTCACATAATATTGTCAAGCTCCAAGATACCAAGTTCACGCCTAAGTCGACAAAACCTTGCTTCATCCAATGGTTTGGTGAAAATATCTGCCAGTTGCAAATCTGTACAAATGTGATCAATGTGAATATCACCCTTTTCGACATGATCTCTCAAGAAGTGATACCTAATATCAATGTGCTTGGTGCGAAGATGATCCTTGGGGTTCTCAGCAATATTGATGGCACTTTCATTATCACATAGAAGAGGCACATGTCTATAGGTGATACCGTAATCTTTCAAAGTTTGCCTCATCCATAGTAACTGAGTTGCACAACTGGCGGCTGCAATGTATTCAGCTTCTGCGGTAGAGAGGGCAATACAATTTTGTTTCTTCGAGGACCAACTTACCAAGGAGCGTCCAAGAAACTGGCATGCACCGAATGTGGACTTACGATCCACTTTGTCTCCAGCCCAATCTGCATCCGTGTACCCAGTGAGATCAAACTTAGCATCCTTGGGGTACCATAGACCCAACTTTGGGGTGTGAACAAGGTAGCTAAGAATATGCTTAACCGCCTTATGATGACTTTCCCTAGGGAAGCTTGAAATCTAGCACACATGCATACACTGAACATGATGTCCGGTCTAGATGCACAAAAATAAAGCAATGAACCAACCATAGAGTGGTAAATAGATGGGTCGAAAGGAGTACCATTTGTGTCTTTAGTGAGGGCAATTTTGGTTGGCATGGGTGTCTTGCATGGACTAGCATCAGACATGCCAAACTTCTCTAGGATATCCTTGAGGTACTTTGCTTGAGATAAGAAAATTCCTTCTTGAAATTGTTTAATTTGAAATCCGAGAAAGAACTTCCAATCCGCATTGAGTGACATTTCAAAATTCTTGGTCATTGAAGCCGCAAACTTCTTGCACAAATGAATGTTAGGAGAACCAAAAATGATATTATCTACATATATTTGGCATAGGATCAAATCACCCTTGCCCCTCTTAGTAAAAAGAGCGGGATCGATCACCCCTCTCACAAAACCATCGCCGAGTAAAAGCTTATTCAAATGATCACACCAAGCACGAGGTGCTTGTTTGAGGCCATACAAAGCCCTATGAAGTTTATACACATAGTCTTTGTGAATGGGATCAATGAACCCGGGTGGTTGTGACACATATACTTCTTCTTGTAGAGGACCGTTAAGGAAAGCACTCTTCACATCCATTTGATGTAATGTAAAACCATTGAAAGCGGCATAAGCAAGTAAGATGCGAATGGATTCAAGACGGGCAACGGGGGCAAAGGTCTCACCAAAGTCCAAACCTTCAACTTGTGAGTACCCTTGTGCCACTAACCTTGCCTTGTTACGGATGATTACACCATTTTCATCTAGCTTCTTCTTGAAAATTCATTTTGTTCCAATGACGTTGTGCTCGGTAGGTGGCCTCTTGACTAATGACCACACTTGGTTGCGTTCAAAACTGTTCAACTCTTCTTGCATAGCAACGAGCCAATCATTGTCCATCAATGCATCTTGTACCTTGAGGGGCTCAACACTAGACACAAAAGAGAAGTGAGCATAAAAGTTTGTCAAATGTTTACGAGTGACTCTACCTTCCGATATGCCAGTGAGAATTTTGTCAACATCAACACGACCAGCCACTCGAGGCATGATGGAGGTAAGGGTTTCACGAGGTTCAACTTCATGTCCATCACCCACATCCTCAACATATGGATCATTAATGTGTGGTGGAAGATCTTCTTCTTCATATTGCATCTGTTGAGGTTCATCCTCAATGGTTAGACTTTCTTGTTCTTGCCCTTGATGATGATCTTATTCTTGAGGATTATCATGAAGAGGAACTTGATCATCTTCCTGTACTTGGGCTAAGGGCATCTGTTGAACAACAGGAGTTTGTGGTGGTATGGGTGTTGAAGTAGTTTGATGATGTGTGAAATTTCCATCTTCTTCTTCATCATCATGAGGTTCTTGTTTCATTGGAAGAAGAGCACCAACTCCCACAGTCAAAATATCTTGAGAGGAATCTTCTTCACCTACATCACTTAGATCAACTTGCTCCCCATGGGAGCCGTTAAATTCATCAAACACCATGTCACAAGTTTCTACAACGCATCCATTGGATTTGTTGTAGACTCTATAGGCGTGTGCCCTCAATTGTTTTGGATTGAAATTTTCCTAATCGTTCTCTTTTGTTGAGGATGAAACATTTGCACCCAAATACATGAAAGTACTTGACATTTGGCTTGTTCCCAGTTAGGAGCTCATATGGAGTCTTTTCCAATATAGTGCGGAGGAAGAGCCGGTTTGATGCATGGCATGCAGTGTTGACAGCTTCGACCCAAAAACTATGTGGTGACTTGTATTCATCCAACATGGACCTTGCCATCTCTACAAGTGTACGGTTCTTCCTTTCGACTACACCATTTTGTTGAGGAGTGTATGGAGCTGAATATTGAATCTCAATCCCTTCATCACTAAGGAATTCTTCCAAGGTATAGTTCTTGAACTCAGAGCCATTGTCACTTCTTATTGCCAAGATTTCTTTGTCAAACTTGCGTTGTGCTTGCTTGGCAAAATCAATGAAGGTGATCTTCGTCTCGTCCTTGGACTTGAGGAAGAACACCCATGTATATCTTGAGTAATCATCAACAATGACAAGTCCATACTTTTTCCCACCAAGGCTATCCCATGAAGGAGGCCCAAAAAGATCCACATGAAGGAGCTCCAGGGGCCTTGAAGTAGATACTATGTTCTTGGGTGGGTGCTTTGATTGATGTTGCTTCCTGGCTATGCATGCACTACACACACGATCTTTCTCAAAAGAGACATTGGTTAGTCCAAGAATGTGATTCCCCTTTAAGAGATCTTGAAGATTTCTCATGCCGACATGGCCTAGCCGGCGATGCCGTAACCACCCCTTGTCGGCCTTGTCCATTAGACAAGTTGCATGGAATGTGCTCTCTTTCGAGAAATCAACCATGTAAAGGTTGCCATCCAACTCTCCAACAAAGGCCACTTTGAGAGTATCTCTCTTAAAGACTTTCACATCCGTTGGTCCAAAGAGTGTATCATAACCAATAGAAACCAATTGGCAAACAGAAAGCAAATGGTATTTAAGGGATTGGACAAGCATGACATTTGCAAGAGACATGTCATTTGTGATAGCCACCTTGCCCAACCCGAGTACCTGTCCTTTTGAACCTCCACCAAACATAATGCTCATGAATGGTTGAATAGCTTCCATGAAATCGTAGAGCAATTTGCTATCTCCGGTCATATGATTGGTACAACCACTATGAATCACCCATTTTACTCCACCGGAGAAGGCAACCTACACACAATTATGACTTGGTTAGAGGCACCCATTTTGCAATGGGACCTCTCAAGTTAGTCACAACGGTCTTAGGGACCCAAATAGCATAGAACCAGAATGCATTTCAAGGACCAACAAATTCTGCATAAACTTCTCCATCCTTAGTCTTATGAAGTACATAGGATGGAGGCATGAACTCTTTTAGCTTGTTGAGAGTGGGCATGCCCCTTGTGGCCTTCCCACTAACAACCTTACCTTTCTCCTTGTGCCCTTCTTGCACAAATGTTTCCTTTAGAGGAGTTCTGCACTTTTGAGAGGACTTCTTCTTCTTGCTTGTGCTTGGGTCAAACCCAAGTCCCTCTTTGGCAAACACCTCATTGTGTTGGCTCAATATCTCATTAAGGTTCTTTTGCCCTTGAGCACATGTCATGAGACCTTTCTCGATTTGAGCCTTGAGAAAGCAATTTTCCTCAAGAATAGATGCTAGATCACTACTAGAGTTAGTAGTACAGGCATCAACATTGATAATCGGAGAAAAGTAAGCCTTGGCTAGAGTTTCAAGATAAGTAAGTTTGAGCGTCTCAAAACTCTTTGTAAGAAGGGTGAGCTCTTCTTCCTTAGTCTTGAGAGACACAGATAGAAGCTCACAATCCTTAGAGAGAGAAGCATGAGACTTCACAAGCTTACTTTTATCATTCATCAACTCTTCGCAAGAGTCAATAGCCTTTTTCAGGGAGGCAAGATCATTAGTATGAACATCAATATTTGCACCAATTTTTAAGCATAGTTCATCATTTCGTGCTTCCTCATATTGGACTTTCCGCTCAAGGATTTCACATTTTTCCTTTTCCTCGGTGACAAGGGTTTTGAGTTCCTTAATGGTGATGATGTGCTTACTCACCAGCTCCATAAGCATGCAAAACATAGTGAGCTTCTTTCCTTTGATGGAGCACATGAACTTATTAAGTTTAGCAAGCATAGGATCATCTAGATCATCATCCTCATAACTATCCTCCGCATCAAGATACTCATCACCAGGAGTAGAAGGAGTGAAAAGAGGAGGATTTGATCGTGGAGTTACCTTGACCTTGTCAGGAGAGATTTGGTCCTCTCCATCTTCTACCACGGCCTTTGCCATTAGGCACTTGTGAGCGTTGCCCTTGTAGTCTTTCATGTAGTTGTAGGTGACCACATCACCACTCTTGTTTACTAACCTCAAAGTGTTTTGAGAGTCTTGAGCAACTCCGGCAACACCACTAACATCATCTGGATCGGATTCTTCTTGAGCAACCATTGCTTTCCCATCTCTCTTCTTGAGCTTGGAGTTCAAAGGATTTGGCAACTTTCTTCTTGGGAAAGGTCTTGGGAAACCTTGGTTTATCTTCTCTCTTCTCATAAGGGCACTCATTTGAGAAGTGGTTGGTTTCTTCACAGTTGTAGCATTTTCTTACTTTCTTCTTTTGAAATCTCCCCTTGAATTTTCCCGCGCTAAACTTCTTGACAAAGAGAGCCATGTCTTCATATGAAGGGCCCTCATCGGATTCAATCTCATCACCATCTTCATCATCACCATCTTCATCATCACCATCTTCTTCTTCTTCTTCACTTTGCTCATCTTCACATACAAGCTTGGCCTTCAATGCAAGATTGATCTTTGATGATGGAGTACCATGCATGTCAAGATGTTTTGTGGCATTAGCCTTTGACTCTTCAAATAGTTGGAAGGTGGATATGATGTCATCTGTAGTCATTTCCTTGAAGGCATGGTGTTGTCTTATGCCCCACACCATTTGATGGTGATATGGGGCAAGAGCATGACGCAACTTATCCACAAGGAATCACTTAGTCATGTTGAATCCATCTTGTGTCTTCTCACACTCACATGACTCAATGTCGGCAGTGAGAGTCATGAGACACTCAAGGAGTTGATTGGGGGTTTGACCTTTCTCCATACAAAAGTTTTGCAATTGCCCATTGGCAATTTCATATTGAGCACTCCGGAGGGTAGAGGTGCCAGTATTGGATCTTATAATACTTTCCCATAGTTCCTTGGCACTAGTGATGTGTATGAACGGTCTTCTTTGCTTGTCATCCATACCTCTCCTTATACACATGATTGCAGTGTCATTGAGATTCTTGTCATAAATTTCTCTTGGTGTAGGGTTCTTTGGATCAACCACATGATAACCATACTCCATGATCTCCAGCATCTCATCATTTCCATGTCGAAGATGATCCTCCATAGCAACTCTCCACAAGGCAAAATCGGAAGTGGCACTAAGTAAAGGAGGTTTGCCTTGAGGATTATATCTTGGTTTCTCAACCTGAGGTCTTGCATAAAGCCAAGGAACACTCGCATGTTCATTGCTAGGAGGTTGTTGACCAAGTGACGAAGCATGCATAGTTGGCCTCGAAGCCGCACCACCCGAGAGTGGTGCAAGCACCATGGACAACATGGCTAATCTCATTTGGACCAAGGCCTCAAGAGAAGCATCATGTTGCTTAGCAAGGGCCTGTTCCAGATCCCCAGACGTAAAGGTCTTGACTTCAGAAGAAACCTCGCCTTTATCCATCGGATCTGCAACCAGGGGAGTCCCATCCGGGTTCATCTCGCTCTAGGGCGGTTAAGCCACAAGAAAGAGCACGAGGCTCTGATACCAATTGAAAGGATCGAGATGGACCTAGAGGGGGGTGAATAGGTACAATTACACATTTTAATTATTACTTAGCAATTTTAGGCAATAATGCGGAATATGAAGGTGAACCTAACAATTGCAAGTGAGTACTAAGTGCTAAGCAAGTAACACGAGCACATAAGTAAGCAAGCACAATATGATGTAATTAAGTGCTAAGAGACAAGTAACCACAAGTAGAGAGTTAGGGTTAGGAATAACCGCAACTCCGAGAGACGAGGATGTATACCGATGTTCACTTCCTTGGAGGGAAGCTAGTCACCGTTAGAGAGGTGGATGTTACCACGAAGGCACACCAACGCCACGAAGGCTCACCCTATTCTCCCTTTGAGAAAACACCACGGAGGCGTTTCTCAACCACTAGTGATAGACCTTGGGGTGGTCTCCTAACCCTCACAAACTTTTCCGGGGGTAATCACAAAGGTTGATTCCTCTCCGAAAGACTCCTACCGCCTAGGAGTCTCCAACCTCCAAGAGTAATAAGAACGTTGGAGAAAAGCTCAAGACTTGCTCAAATCACAAATTCCTTTGGTGCAAAGAAGGGGAAGGAGTGGATCTATCACTTGATCAGAGAACTTCTCTCAAATGTTCCTAAATCACTTGGGGATCTAGGATTTGATGTAGGGGATTGAGAGAGAGTGTGTGAAGAGTGTTCTTGGCAAGCTCAAAGTGAATGGTCAACCTCATACCGTGGAAGGGAGAGGTATATATATAGTAGGTTTGGAAAAGTGACCGTTTAGGCCACTTAAGTGCACAGATAGGTCGGACGTCCGGACAACACCGGATGTCCGGTGGCACAAATAAGTCCGGATGTCCGACAGTCATCGGTCGTCTGGCCGCTGGGAATACGTGAGCCACGAATCAGTACACAAGATATGGACGTCCGAGACGTGCCGGTCGTCCGGAGCCGGGACGACCGGAGGAGCCCGGAAATCCGTAAATATGGTTCTGTGGTGAAAATACCGGACGTCCGAGACCTGCCGGTTGTCGGAGGTCGTACGTCCGGAGAGTTCCGGAAATCCGTAAATAACTTTATGTAAGGGGAACACCGGACGACCGGAGAGAGCCCGACGTCCGGATAGCTGAGAGGGACCAGACGTCTGTAGAGTCCCGGACGACCGGAGAGAAATAGGAGTTGTGGGTTTTGAGCAAGTCTTTCACTAGATCCAATGATCCCCTCTTAATAGTGTGGGATCCCTATACTCAAGAACAAACCGTAAACAAAACCAAGGCTAATGTCTTGTATCTCCATTCTTGAGTTATATGCATTTGTCCCTAGTCATGATCCACACACGGTCTTTGAGACATAATCCTGAGATATACTTGATAAACATGATTAGTCCCAACATACATGTTGTCATCAACATCAAAATATGATTAAGGGCATGATTGCACTTTCAGATATCACAACACAACTCTAAAAATAAAATAAGTCATGCAGGCATCATATTACAAGCTAGGGGCCTCGAGGGCTCGAATACAAGTGCTCGACATAAACGAGTCAACGGAAGCAACAATATCTGAGTATAGACATAAGTTAGACAAGGTGCCATAAGATGGCCAGCACAAACTGGGATACAGATCGAAAGAGGCGCATGCCTCCTGTCTGGGATCCTCCTAAACTACTCCTTGTCATCGTCAGCGGCCTGCATGTAGCAGTAGGCACCTCCAGTGTAGTAGGAGTCGTCGTCGACGGTGGCATCTGACTCCTGGGCTCCGACGTCTGGTTGTGGCATCCTGGAAGAAGAGGAAAATGGGGAAAAAGAGGGATCAAAGCAATCGTGAGTACTCATCCAAAGTACTCGCAAGCCTCCGTCTTGCAGTGTATATGTGTAAAGAGGCCATATCAGTGGACTGAACTGCAGAATGCCGGAATAAGAGGGGGATAGCTAGTCCCATCGAAGACTACGCTTCTGGCAGCCTCCGTCTTGCAGCATGTAGAAGAGAGTAGATTGAAGTCCTCCAAGTAGCATCGCATAGCATAATCCTACCCGACGATCCTCCCCTCGTCGCCCTCTGGGAAAGCGATCACTGATTGTCTCTGAAACTTGTCTGGGTGTGTTTCATTAAGTATCCGGTTCTAGTTGTCATAAAGTCAAGGTACAACTCCGGGTCGCCTGTTGTCGTGGACACGGCTATTCGAATAGATCAACTTCCCTGCAGGGGTGCACCACATTACCCGACACGCTCGATCCCTCTGACCGGGCACACTTTCCCGGGTCATGTCCGGCCTCGGGAGATCAACACGTTGCAACCCCACCTAGGCTCAACAGAGAGGTCAGCACGCCGGTCAAAATCCTATGCGCGTAGGGGTCTGGGCCCATTGCCCATTGCACACCTGCATGTTGCGTACATGGCCGGTGAGCAGACCTAGCCTCCCTTATACAAGAGCAGGCGTTCCAGTCCAACCCAGCGCGCGCCGCTCAGTCGCCGACGTCAAAAAAAGGTTCGGCTGATACCACAACGCCGGTTGCCCATATCTTGTCCCACATGGCAGTTAGTGCGTATAAGGTCAACGACCCAACTCAGATCAAATACCAAGATCTCGTTAAGCGTATTATTATGAAGTAACCGCGAACGCCGACCAGGGCCATGCCCACCTCTCTAGGTGGTCTCAACCTGCCCTGTCGCTCCACCACAAAATAACAGTCGGGGACCGTCGGGAACCCAGGCCCACCTCTACCGGGATGGAGCCACCTATCTTTTCAGCCCCCATATCCGGATCACTTGCAGGTACTCAACGAGCCGACCCAACTTTAGCCACCATATGTATAGTATGTATAAATAGTACTCCCTCCTTCCCAATATGTAGGGCGTATTAGGAATTGCATGCAATTCCATAATATAAGGCGCACAGTTACATCCTCTGCTACCGATCGCTAGTTTTCAGGAAAAAAATACGGCGACCACCCTCTCGTGCGGTTAGCTCGCACGAGCACGCACTCGTCTCTCTCTCCTTCAACCCATTCTGCCCACGAACCCACCTCCCTTTCTCTCCCGCGCAATTTTCTCCTTTGTGAAGAAGGGCCAGCACACCATTTTCCCTTCCCATCTTTCCCAGCTCGTACAGAAATCAATCCATGGCCAGCCCCCTGCATGGCGTAGGTGTTGGCGACGAGGGTCCCAACGATGACGTAGTGGCTGCCCATCTTGCCACCGACGATGTCATTGCCGCCGGCAAGGCCAGTCCCGTGCGGTGTCATCCCAGTACGATGGGAACCGGCAACCAGGACGCGGCCAGCTCCAAGCTGGTACGACCACCTGGACAACTCGGAATTTGGACATCGACGGGGAAGACCAGGACCTGCGACGACCACGGCCAGATGACGGTGTCCGCAGCGGCCATGGTGATGAAGGAAGAAAACATAAAGGACAGGAGGATGGTCTTGGCGGCAGGTACGTAGACGGACTGGGTGATGGCCGCACGGTCTCCAACGATGACATCTCCGAAGTGCATGGTTTGCGCTGGAACAAGCTGGCCGAGGACGCCATGATCTGGGAGGACGACTACATCAGCAAGGCCAACTGTGTGCGCAAAGTGAACTCAGATGCCGAGACCAACAACGACCAATGTGTCGATGAGCAGGACATCACCATTGAAGGAACCAATGATATAATCACCGAAGATGAAGAAGTGCATATGAGCTATGTGTACAGCATCCCCGAATCCGAGGGCATGAAGGTATGGATGTACGTGCCTGACACATATGCTACTCAGGTACCGGATTCCCTTGAAGATGTGCAGGTTGAAGCAGAAAATGAGTTGAGCAAACAACATGCTGTGGACGTCGAACATGCGGATAATATCTTCGGCAATAAGTTTGTGTTTGGTTTTCGTAGTTGAATTGTAGAACATGGATTTAATACCTGAAAAAAGACCAAGATCCAAAGCATTTAGATCAGGAAAATTGGGTGGCTGGCACATCAGTCTTATGTCGTCAAACCCATCTGCAGTTGCCACTTCTTTAAACACAGGATCGTTGACATCAATATGGGTTTTGGCATTGTCTTGCTGGATGAAAATAGGCTCCCCAAATTCCTCAACCGGCCATTTCTGTTTTATGGCAGGCAAGACCTTGTTAACAAGAAACTCGCGGCTATCGTTCTTTGTAACAGATGTCATTGCCTTTGTGATCATGGTGCCAGCACCTCTGTACTTACTTGACCTCTTGGCAGGCTCTCTAGTCACAAATGGAAATATTCCAATCTTCCCGTCAAATGTGCATGTCCCAAGTGCATCGAACCTAGGCCTCGCAATTGCTACAAGGAACATCACCTTTGGAATAAATCCTTTGTTCCTTATGCCCCTTTGAGGCTTGTCCTCATCAAGGGCCAAGTAATATTTCTGACATCTTCTAATCATGTAGAACCACTTTTCGTCAATGTGCACCATATTGTACATATCCTTGAAGGTGGGCTGGTGAGGTAGGCTAGGTGGATGTATCATGGAGAGACAGTACCGAACACGCCCTCTCATGTTTTCATCAGTCAATGTAGGCTTGATATCATTAGTGTGGCGCTTGAATTTGCCTTCCTTAAACCTCCTGTGTAAGGGGCTCTTTGCAACATTTAGCTCCTTGGCTAGGTCATGCATGGTGGTCCTTTTCATCAATGGAATTGCAGAAATATCACCTGGGTTGATTTCAACTCTCATGCGGCCACAGTGCTTTGCCCTCTTGCTGACAACAACATTCACCCCTCCACCTATCTGGCCTTTTTCCCAATAACGCTGCACACATCTCTCAGAAACACCCATCGCTGCTGCCACTTGTAGTGAAACACCGCGCTTCAATATGCCATGAGTACTCCTATCCAAAAGCATGCTGTATATAGTCCTCCTTTCATTGTCTGTGCACCATTTGCGTTTCCTCTGATCTGTGTGGCATGAAAAATGTACAGCAAGTTAGGTAACAAGGTGTGTACTATCACAAGTTCGCCTGAACTTCAATGACAAATGACAATACATGATGTACGTGCACTGTAAACAAACTGTATTGGCACGATGCCGAGTACTATCGGGCTCGAGGCTGGCACGAAGATGAACGTCACTGACAAAGGGAGGCTAGCACAAAAGGGCCCTGAAGCCCCTGATTGATTGCATGAAAATTAATGGATTATCTGCTATACTACTGCGAATCCTACTGAATTTTAACTTCTCATTGTACATGTGCTTATGATTAACAAGGAAACACATATTACTCCAAGTATGATTTGGAAATAAGGAACTCAAGCAATTTTGAACCTGAATCACATGAATTATTTAATCTTGCTATAGAACAAAAATCATAAAACATAAAAGACACGTATCTGGACACAAGCATCAAACTGCAACACTCATTACCCCAACTATGAAAAGGAAACCATGCAAATCAGAACATGAACTACATGAAAATTTTAATCTCACCGAATTTAGTAGATAAGCATGTGTATGCTTACAACAATCATAGAGTATGCTTCAATGAAAGGTAGCTGCATGCAAGAATGAAGTAGATAAGCATGTATGCGTACACTTACTTGGACCTGCGCCACCTCCTAAGCAATTGCCATGTTCTCCGCCGCCCTGCTCGACGTTGCCAGTACCGCCGGCACCTTCGTCGTATCCTTCATAGGAATGCTCGTTGTTCCCCTGATCGGCGTTGCCATGCTCGTCGGCGGCGTCGCTCTGGTCGTCAGTGTGAGCATGGTTCACGTCGTGCTGCTCGGAGTTGTTCTGTCCAGGCTGAAACTGATGCACATTTAGCACTGAGCCTATGCCACGCCCAGTCAGCCCAAGCCTCCGGTGACCATGTGCAGGAACAACATGTCCGGGGACAACACGTCCGGCCACACCACTTCCGGCGAGGCCACGGTGAGCATGCACGCCAAGATGCCCCCAACCGGCAAGGCCAAGTGTGCGACCGAAGCCGCCGATTCGGCCATGCATGCTTGCCGTGATTCCATCTCCTCGAACGTGCGCATCTCCAGTAGCGTGTTCTTCAGGGCGGATGCTGTGAGCATCGTCAGATCCTCCTCCCTCGCCAGAACCTTCTCCTACCTCCACATCTTGCACTGTTGATGGACAGTAATTAGAAATTGACATAACTCCATAAAATTAGAGTGATAAGATGTGTGAAACACAACAATGGGCGGAAACCAACCTTCGTAGGTGTGAGCCCACTGCAGATCATTGTTTAGGTCAATGATAGGGCCCGTGTAATCGCCAAACTCGTCCCATCTGGGCGGCTGATTAAGGTCAAGCTCCACCATGGCTGCCAAACTCTACGGGACACGGAGAAGAAGGGGGAACAAGCACAGGAAGAAGAAGCAGGGGGAGAACGAGGGGTGAGTGGGTAGTTAACGATCGCTGGTTGAGGCCTCTCCAAATTTGAAGTTTATCGTGAGGCGCGGGCGCGGGAAGGAAATTCGCGGGGCGCTCTGGTCAGAGTTTTCGTTCCGTTTGGGGTTGGATCGGTCAAACATGACGTCGGAGCAGATCGTGGAGGAAAAAGTCCATTTTAAACCTTGAATTCGTAGACGTCCGGCGAATCAAACCCTGAAGTTGAAATCCCTGTCGTTCGGCCCCCAAACTAACTAATCCCGGTCCAAATCTAACCTTAGTGTCGTTTCCCAAACGGGGATTGCCAACGTGGCAATGGGGTGGCCGGGATGGGTCGTTCGGCACGCGCCTGAGGCGATATTAGTGGGCCGGCCCAGTTCGGCCCGTCATTTCGCTTCGTTCTCTCCGCGTCCCTCTGCATTCATCCTTCTCTGGCGACGGCAATGGCGACCGGCGGTTGATCGCCACCTCTGCGACGATCGTGACGGCGCGACGGCGCATCGAAGGAGCAGGTAATGTTCTGGATGCCCTCCTCCCTTGTTATTCATAGGTTGGAGTAGTTGCGGCATTAGGGTTAGGGTTTGAGCGGCAAATTTGGGGCAAAATTGGGGACGATTTGGGTGACAGAAAAAGATTGATTTTTTGTGAATAGATTGATTTAGGAATAGATTGTTATGCTTTATTTTGATCGCGGTGTATGTTTTTTCAGTGAAATCATGGACCCAAGTGAGATTTTGAACGTTCGGTTTCATATTGGAGGGAAGTTCATCCACATTGGTCCAAATTTGGACTATGTTGGGGGAGATCAAGCAATGTCAGAGATTGAGAGGGATAAACTGTCACTGCAGGAAGTGAAAGGCTATTTAAAAGATCATACTCAGTTGATGGAATCGATGAAGTTCTATTTTCTGCTTCCTGGAAAAGAGCTTATCAATGGTTTGGTGTTCCTTCATGATGACAGTTCGTGTGTGAAGATGTCTGACTACATTTGTGTTGGAGGAGTTGCTGATGTGTATGTGGAGTATCATGGAGAGGAAGATAGCAATGACAACAACAGTAGTGGGAGTGATTTTGAGGATGAACTCATGGAACAGAGTGATGATGATGAACTAGATGCAGTTTTAACTGCTGAAGAACCAGATGCACTTATAACTGCAGAAGAACCAGTGCCAGTAAATGCTGTTGAACCTGCAGAGTCTGACACTGATGTGCTCATACCTGATGAAACTGGTGTAATCACTGAAAGAATTTGCAGCCCCTTGAAGCAGAGAAGAAGCAGAGTAGTAGATGTGGATGAAATGGCAGGCATGGAAGGTGTTTTTTCACAGGTTTTGGATCCAAGTCAACCTGCATCAGCTTGTGCTTCTGAACCTCAGGCTTCAGGGCATGTGAATAACCAAATGGTGATAGCTGCAAATGTTGACAGTGCCAATCAAAATTCAGACTCAGACAGTGACCCTGAATACATTGGACATACTGATGATAGTGGGGAGGATTCAGAAGTTGTGGAGCTCAGGAGACATGCTAGGAAATTTAAGGAAAGGATGAGGGACTCCAAGAGCTGGATAGGTAGGGATGCCACAGGGCCAGTGCCAATTGAATTGATTGCCAACATGGAGGAGCAAATTGAAAGAGAAGAAATGGATTGGAACTATGATTCATCTGATGAGGACTACAGCTATGATGAAGATTCAGATGGTCATATAAGGAAGAGGAAGAGTTCATTCCCAAGATACAACCCTGAAAGTGAAGTACCACATTTTGCTTTGACCATGGTTTTTAGAAGCAAGAATCAGCTATGCAAAGCTTTGAGAAGATATGGTCTAGTAACAAAGAGGAGCATTAAGTTCATGAAATCTGAGTGTGACAGAGTTAGGGCAAAGTGTGGATGGCCTGGCTGCCCATGGCTGATATATGCAGCCAAGAGATCAAGGACTTCAAGATTCCAAGTCATAACATACAATGATGATCACCAATGTGCACAGAACAGATGCAACAAGTTGGTTACTGCAAAGGTGATTGCACAGAGGTATGAGCACTTCATACTGGCAAATCCTATGTGGAAAATTAAGAGCATGAAAGCAACTGTTTTGCAAGATATGTTTGCTGATGTCTCCACTTCAAAGTGCAAGCATGCAAAAAGAATTGTCATGGACAAATTGTTGTGTGGAATGAACAATGAATACACTAGAGTGTTTGACTACCAACTTGAGCTGCTAAGGAGCAACCCTGGAAGCACAGTTGCTGTTTGCATGGACCCAACCAACATGGAGGAAAGTGTATTCCAGAGCTTCTATGTGTGCTTTAATGCAATGAAGTAAGGATTCAAGGCTGGTTGCAGAAAAGTAATAGGCCTTGATGGTTGTTTCTTCAAAGGTGCAGTGAAGGGTGAGCTCTTGTGTGCCATAGGTAGAGATGCAAATAATCAGATGTATCCACTAGCCTGGGCTGTAGTTGAGAATGAAACTAATATCACATGGAAGTGGTTTCTTGGGCTGCTCATTAAGGACTTGGAAATAAACAATAATGGAGATGGCTGGGTTATTATTTCTGATCAGCAGAAGGGCTTGATAAATGCAGTGAATGATTACCTTCCTGCTGCACAGCATAGGATGTGTGCTAGACACATTTATGCTAATTGGAGGAAGAAACATAGAGATCATGAGTGGCAAAAAAAATTCTGGGCAGTTGCTAAGGCTTCTAACAAGCAAGATTTCAACTATTATAAGGCCAAGCTTGCACAAGTCACTCCTGAAGGGGCTAAAGACATCATGAGGACTGAGCCACAGCACTGGGCAAGGGCTTTTTTCCCAGTTGGTTCAAACTGTGAATCAGTTGACAACAACCTATGTGAGTCATTCAACCATGCTATAGTTGATGCTAGGTTGAAGTGTTCAACCTTGCTACTTTGTTGAAGTGTTCAACAAAATCTATGAGCATTGCTTGCAGCCTGTGGAGGGTGAAGAGATGTGGCCAGTGTCACCCGATCCTAGGCCAGTGCCTCCTGAATATGTTAGGTTGCCAGGAAAAGAGAAGAAAAAAGGAAGGCCTAAAAACAATGATAGGAGAAGAGAGGAAACTGAGCAACCTAAGGGGAAGAAAATGAGCAAGCATGGCACAATTATCAAATGCTCCTTGTGTGGTAACCCTGGACACAACAAATCAGGATGTAAGCAGAATCCAGAGAGAGGCAAGAAAAAAAATGCTCATCTTGCTAGAACTAGCAAGAAAAAGAACCCAACTGAGGTATTTGTTGCTGTCATGTACTTATCTATTGCATATTTATCCTGCTTATTACTCTTGTGTTGGAACTTATTGCATATTTATCCTTAATTTGCAGCAAACATCTGCCTCTGCCTCTGCATCTGCTCCACCAACAACAAGTTCAGTACCAACATGTCCTTCTACTGGGACCAACAGGTTCAAGCCTCCAAGAAAGAGAACTGCAACTGCTGAAGCTGGATCATCTACTTCCACAAGGACAGGATCTGGAGCTAAGAGGGGAAGAAGGCCTGCATCATCAGTGCCAAGCTTCAGATATTTCACTTGCAGTGGAAACTACTAGTTATAGTTGAAAAGGGCTGCATCTAGTTCTTTTGTTGAAGTTGCAATGTTTCAAAACATTTCTGATGTAATGTTGCAAACTTATCTTTTGTTCATGGCTCAAACTAGAGGTCATGTATTTGTGTGGGAGTGGGACTTATTTCAAACCTAGTCTATGTGAAATTAAGTTGATCTGAATGATCTTTCATCAGTGGCATTTCCTTCTTATTACTTGCTATCATTGTTTCTAAATGCCATCCTGACAATGCATTATGTTACAAACAGCATAATGTTCCACTGTACTGCAATATATTACTAACTGCATCATTTTTCACTTTACTGCCAGCAAAGATTGCAAACATATATGCATTTCAGAGAGGTACAAAATGATGGCATAACACAACTTGCACTTCCACTTTCATTGATTCCAAACAGTGCCAAATGCATACAACTTCCAGTTCATTCTAAACCCTAAAGCATTGCTACATTGCATACAAATACAACTGATGAAATAACACTTGCACATCTTATTACAGTAGCATCTTCCCTGCAACTAAACCCACCACAAATACAACAAACAGCATGACAGCAGTCTGATATTTGCCCTTCAGTGCATCTATCTCTGAATTTTTCTGCTTCAATTGATCTTGCAGAGCCATAGCCATTCCCATTCCTCCTGTTTCAGCTTCAGGGAGAGCCACAACTGCAGTGGGATCTTCAATCACAGCACCACTTCCTTGACCTCTCAGCCTACGCACTTCATCTCGCAAATCACCAATCAAATCACTCCAAAACTTGGGAAGTGGGTCATCATGCCATTCCACGAATCCACAACCACCATGCTGTTCAATTGCACCAACAGAAATCAATGAGAGGGGGGGGGGACAAATGAACAGAACAAAAAAACAGCAACTTGAAGCTCACCATCGCATCAACACAGGCGTAGTATCTCCTGCTGGATTCTGACGGCTCCAGGAGATCCACCTAGGCGCCTTCCGACGGGGGTTGCACCAGCAGAGCCTCGCTGGCTCGTACGCCATCGGGGCCTCGCGGTACGGCACCGGCGACCTAGATTCCTCCCCTCTCCTTCCGGTGGCTCGACGGAAGCTGGGAGCACTCGAACCACCAGAAGACCACGACATTGCCGTCAACGCAGCCGATGCAGCCGCCCCCTGCGCAATCGCCTCCTCCGCCGCACCCCTCAAGGAATCGCCGCCGCCGCCGCCTAACCCTAGTTTCTCCCCCCAAATCCCCAATCGATTTGCTGTTCACCCCCCCCCCCCCCCCCCCCCGCGCGTTCCAGTTATAAGCTGGCCCACCTAACTAGCAATCCTGGCCACATCAGCGTTTTAAGGGCTAAAACGACACTAAGGTTAGATTTGGACCGGGATTAGTTAGTTTGGGGGCCGAACGACAGGGATTTCGACTTCAGGGTTTGATTCGCCGGACGTCTACGAATTCAAGGTTTAAAATGGACTTTTTCCGATCGTGGATGCCTTCCCCTGAGCGACGTGAACGGGGGCTGAAGTAACGAACGACGTACGTTAATTTTCGTGCTACAACCTAATACGCCCTACATATTGGGAAGGAGGGAGTATATACCCGTGATCATCTCCCGAGTGATCACGGCCCGATAGTATAGCAAGTCAGACTGACAAGAATGTAGGGCCACTGATGGAATACCAGCATCCTATACTAAGCATGTAGGATTGAAGGTAAAGGTAACAACAGTAGTAGCAAGGACATGCTATGCATCAGGATAGGATTAACGGAAAGTAGTAACATGCTACACTACTCTAATGCAAAGAGTAGAGAGAAGAATAGACTATATCTGGTGATCAAGGGGGGGGGGCTTGCCTGGTTGCTCTGGCAAGGAGGGTTCGTTGACACAGTAGTCGATCGGGGCACCAGCAGCGGCGTGAGTCTCGCAGTCTACCAGAGAGAAGAGGGAGCAGAAACAATGAATACAATGCAAACAAATGCATAACGATGCATGATAAGACAAGTCACGGTGTCAGGTGTGCCCTAATGCAGTAAGAGGTGATACCGCCGAAGGGGGGAAACAACCGGGAAAGTATCCCCGGTGTTTCGCGTTTTCAGACAAATGAACTGGAGGAGGAAAGTTGCGTGTTCACTATGCTAGGTATGTGTGGCTGACGACGGGCTGTGTATTTGGATTCATCTCGTCGTTGTGAGCAACTTTCATATACAAAGTTTTTTCATCCGAACTATTGTTTATTTTATATTAATTTTCAAAGATTTAAACAATTTCTAGAATTAAATTAAATTCGAAATAATAACAGAACACTTTTGTCACCTAGTACTAGTCTAGCCAAGGTCTATTACATGTGGGGCCAGGGGGTGCTTACTCAGCAGTCAACAGTCAAACTGTTGACTGTTGATTAGTCAAAACTTGGCAGCCGGCTAGATGTCATTGGCACATAATATTATCAGAGTTTCCTTTGTTTAAAAACTTAGACTAATTAAATTAGGCCTAATGGCCTGGGCCCACGGGTTAGTGGGGTTAGTGGGGAGGTTATGCCCCTGATCTAATTTGGGAGGCCCGTCCATTGTGTGGCTGTGCATCACGCACAAGAACACACACGCACATGGCCATGGCCATGGCGTGGCCAGGATGTGTGAGCAGCAGCTAGCAGCGGACGCAGGGAAAAGTAGCAGTGGCCGCAGCCAAGCAGCAGCGGCTGTACGCGGTGCCGGCCGGCGCGGTCGGCGAGCAGGGGCAAGGGCGCTGGGGGCGAGCCGCAGGCGAGTGCATGTGTACGCAGGTGCGACCGACTGCAGCGACAGCGCAACGGCGCGGCAACGCTTGGGGCCGCAGGGTGGATAGCAGGGGCGTCAGGCCGTAGCGGGCGACGTCAGGTGGCAGGCACGCAGCAGCAGCAACACGTACGCGTACGCGAAAGCGGAGCTCCGGCCATGGCCTTGGGACAACGACATAAGGCGATGGATCGAAGGGAAAATGAAGGAAAACGAAGGAGATGCTCACTGCGAACTCGATGACGAGGTCGGGGAGGCCGGGGACGGTCCGGAGCTGTGGCAAACGATGGTGGAGGACGGCGATGTACGCAGTGAAGACGTCGGCGATGGCGGGCGTACGGGCCGCCCTGGCTCGATTTGGTGCACGGGGAAGACGAAGACGACAACTGCGGATCTCCTGGCCGTCTTCCCGCGCGAGGGAGGCGACGGTGGCCGCGGTAATTACAACGATGAACGCAGTCACCGCATCGAGCCCGAGCTCGATTTCGAGTCACATAGCAGAGGGGCGCACGGATGGCTGCCATGCATGCCAAGGGGCGGCCGTGGCCGTGGATGGCTGCCACGCCTCTGTTCAGTGAACAGAGGTAGAAGGAGGAGTTGGGCTGGCCTAGCTCATGTTTCTAAATGGGCCAAAGTGCACAGTGCCATATCCAATCATCTTATTCTACTACTGTTTTGCATTTCTCCTCTGTTTCTATTTTAAGTTCGAACCAAATGAATTTTGTTGTAGATGAAATTTGTCGCATAAATACTAGGTATTATTTTGAGCATACCCACAAGTTTGGAGGCAACTGGAGTTAAATAAGTAATTGTTTATTCGGACAAGGTCATTTTATTTGTTGCTCGACCATTTATTAATTTACTTAGAATTTATTTGTGAGTCAAATGGAGTTAGTTTCAACATGACAACTGATCAGAGGGAATTATAGAATAACTTGAACATTTTTGTTTTGTTGTTGGAAGAAATATTATTTTTACTTTATTTCAAAATTTGAATTTGAATTCGGTATGGATCAAAGTGAGGTTAAGAAAATTAATTGCGATGACACGGCACCATCAGTGTGTGATTACTGTAGCTTGACTACAGGGGTGTTACAAATCTCCTCCACTACAAGAAATCTCATCCCGAGATTTAAGAGGTGGAGTAAGGGGGAAAGTACTGGTTACAAAATCCTAACGGATCTTCTCAGCCTTGGTTGATCTTTCCGAAGTAGTCGATCCTTTTCGTTGATGTCTTTAGTCCTCTACTTCTGGGCATCATGACAAGGTTGTCATTCTTCCTTCAGGTTCTTCATCGTCCTTACAGAAAAATAAGAGGGGTATTCCGGGAGAACGGACCTCTACAAGGTTGACTATCCAACAATTAACATCGGGGAAGGTGGTGGAAGTAACTCTCGAATTGAAACCTTAGAAAATATCGAGAGCAAAGTAAGGAGGTATTATGAGAAGTTCCGAGCGAGCAGACAATCGTTTGATGCCTGAAACAGGGCGTGAAAGGGGTTCAGAGCAACGAGAATAAGTATTGTGTTTGATACCAGAATTGATGATCTCTCAGAAGGTGGCCCGTGAATTACATACGAGGCCACGCGCAAGGAACAACCTTGGGATCAGGGGGTGTATAGGAGAGTCAGGTTTCGATCCTATGGAACTGTGGTTTATGGGCCCACCATGTGGGTAAAAATTAAAGGGAGCGGTGACATCTTGCACGGTCAAGATAGCAAGGCATGTCAGAGGGTAGCCTGTTAGTTATGTCGGAAACAAAGTTGGTACCAGGGCGAGGGACAAAGAGAACCATTTTCCTACTCGTTGAACGAGGCGGACCAATAGGCAAAGTTCTCGTCCATCGGTGGTTACTGGAATGTCACCAAGAAAAGCAACATGGTCTTACTGACACGGTTGTACACCAAGGTGTTTATATAAGCAGAAGAATAATATTGTTTAGATCATATAGATCACAAGAAAGGTTAAACAAAACAATGGAAAGGAAATGTGATTAGTACAATGAAAAGGGAAATGTGTTAAAACACATATTTCAGGGGTATATCCTTCCCAAGGACAAGCAGAACATGGCATACAGGGTAGGAGAGCAAGTACCCAACCATTTAGATAAGAGGCAAGGATTAATCAAGATGTTACCCATACAACGGTGTTTGGATAACTGACCAAGAAACATTTAGCATCGCGTCTCCAATTTTCTTGTTGATGAGCGGGGTATCAGAGTCATGCTTCGAGGTAGCAATGATATGGTGTTTCAATCAAGGACCAGACTTTGGATACACAAATGATCCATCAGGAGCAACTTATAAAATAAGTCTTACAATTTCCTCCAGGAAGAATGGTTATCCTTGCAAAAGAAATTATAATGATAGGTCCTCCAGCCAGGGGGTGCTAGGCATGACATCATATTACTGGGTCATCAAAGGACCAACATCATAACTCCTGGAAAGTTATCCCAACCATCATATCTGACCGAGATTCAGATCCGATTGGTGTCATGATACCTCAGACTCAGGATGTCCGAGAAGAAAAGGTGCAACAAAAATTGATGAAATGACATTGCAAGATTCTCAGGAAATGAACTATGGGAGCGGGTTCCTGAAACAATAGTTCATCATCAAACCAAGGAGGGGATGAGGAGGTGGCTGATGGGCTCAGCGACAATTCATCGAGAATTCCAAATGGATGGATTTCCACAATAATGTGAACAAGAAGATGACACTTGTGAATTCAAATGATATAATGTTGTATGCTCAAGGAAAACATACACCATCAATCATTAGTTGAAAGGTGTGCCCGAAATATGACCTTAGGTACCAAGATCAATGTTAGAGTGACGATTCAATAACCAACAGTCTAAGAACGAATTGTCGATCGTTAATTTCAAAGCAATAGGGTTGCTAGACATACAGAACTCAAGCAACATCGTTAGCATATTGGTATCCTGGTTAAAAACAACACGGGGACCAAGGAAGAATGGTGATGGTGAGAAGTATCATCATACCGGGAATTTCTAAGAGGTGGAGCAATCCCCACAACATTCTCGACATAAAAGACAGTAATACTTCAAGGCAGAACACAACACTAACTGGAGAGCAAATTGTATTCATAATGTGGACAAGTTCGCAATGAAAGGAAGTCAAGGGTGTTGTCAATGATAATAAAAATCATCAAGGGCAAGGAGGGTATGTCTCATCATGAACACAGTTGGCATCTCGGAAGAAGTCAAAGTGTTGAAGGTGATCCGACACATTTGTCGGGAGGTTTGAAGAGGATGCAATCAAACAACAAAGGCAACAAGCAAGGGAATGACGAAGTGGCAAGTTATAGGATCAATATATATGATGCAAGCTCGGAACCAAGGTTGCCTTTCAAGACAAGCAACATGATGTTGAAAGCTCGACGTAAGTCATGCTCACACACTGAAGAATTCGTGCACCAGAGAAGGACGAGGTAGCACAATCAAAGGTAGCAAGACCAGGATGCAACCAATAGTCTAGGAATGACCAGATTGAGTTCAGAATTTCCTAGTAAAAATACTAGGGGTATTTGATTTGTAGTGCGGAATAATTTCACTAGTCGGTGTCCTCGGTTGACAACAACCCAGAACCCATGAAGTGACAATGACAGG
The DNA here is from genome assembly GCF_018294505.1 of Triticum aestivum. Classification (NCBI taxonomy): domain Eukaryota; kingdom Viridiplantae; phylum Streptophyta; class Magnoliopsida; order Poales; family Poaceae; genus Triticum; species Triticum aestivum. The sequence continues at coordinate 537,848,224 of NC_057798.1, forward strand.
GAAAAGTAGTACTTCATCAAAAGTTCATAAGATGCAATTCAATGGCATGATATCATTGAGATACCAGGGGCGATACTCGAAGGTAGATCATAATAGAGGTTGGGAAGGCGCATTGATCTGTGAAAGACAAGTGCTTTAACTTGTCCGAGAAATGGATCAAATATGATATTTATCTAGGAAATAGTTATTATTACAAGAAGCTTCTATGGTAGGATCTACATCGTGTCTATGGGCATGAACAAAAGGTTCAAGGTCGACTCCCACTTCTTTAATGTATAACCTTCCGTTCACTTCTTGTTTCGTGAACGACATTAGTGTTGAAAGTTCTACCTCGTGAAATACCATATGATTACAACCCGTGAAATCTTCCAGCTTCACACCGATTAGGAAAGCATAGGTTCAACCCATTGGGGCATCTTAGGAACATATACCACAACCTTTTAGGAGTAATTAATCAAAGCTCGAAAGTAGAGCATGGTTGTCAAAGCAGAGGATACAATTTACCAAAGGCATTATGTATCGGGGGAATGAACTTCTCAAGGTTTTTGTATACAAAGGACATTGTCGGATGATAATTCAACAAAGGATAAGATAGTCCATAATGGAGCTGATGTGAGCATCGACATGTAACAGAGGAAGAAACAAGGCAAAGGCATTGGATCATCGAAACAACTGACTAATTCAAGGCTCAAATGCAAAGGAACTATGGTTTCCAATTCAAGGGATCAGAAGCAAACGCTCTGATTAAGGGTGGATAAGTTGAGTAGGCTTAGGGGTACAATCGATGGAAATTTGATTGGTCGAGATCTAGCTCATCTTTAAAATGACGTATGAGCCGGAAGGATGAATTCTAGGACCCAATTGAGGATTGCGAGCATTCACGACATATTGAATCAGCGGACTCAAAATGCTAATGGCAAAGGATGTCAACGGAGATTACCCTATGGAATTAACCATTATGCTGGAAGGCCAGAAATTCAAGATCAATAGGCTGCTGAGGATTTTCAGAAGATCAAATAGTTTTTCAAGGGACTTTGTGAAACTCGAGAACAACTAGCAATGAACAAATCCTCGGTAAATGTGAGGAATTATTCGTAGGGGTATTCATGCGGCAAAGATCTGCAAAGCAGTAGGCACAAAGTATTCTCGAAACAATAGAAATAATTTCGGGGTATCTTGTAATAACAAGATCAACGGTAAATGATAGTAAGAATGGAAAGTGTACGTGGCTATCCATAAAGGTTTATCAATGGAAGGGAATTGCAAGAGCGATGGCACTAAGTCTCAAGAGAATATCATAGAGTGTCTTCGGAATCTTCTGGTGCAGCAGGCGATCATCGGTAATAAGGGGCCCTCCGGTTGGAAGTGATCACGAGATCCTATTGTTAGAGTTAGCAAAATTCATTTAAACCGAATAGAAGAGAGATTAGAGTCCCAGAGTATAGGTCAAGAAATAAAAGATCCTAATACCACTCAATGGGCGACATGGGCCCGTAAGCCACACAGCCATGTTAGTAAATCAGTTTTCAAAGACTAGACTCAACTTCGGCCAAGGAGTTGGAAAGGGGGATTCCTACATGCAGTCGGCTCTGATACCAACTTGTGACGCCCCCGATTCAATCATACACTAATCATGCATGCAAATGTGTACGATCAAGATCAGGGATTCACGGGAAGATATCACAACACAACTCTAAAAATAAAATAAGTCATACAAGTATCATATTACAAGCCAGGGGCCTCGAGGGCTCGAATACAAATGCTCGACATAAAAGAGTCAGCTGAAGCAACAATATCTGAGTACAGACATAAGTTAGACAAGGTGCCATAAGATGGCTAGCACAAACTGGGATACAGATCGAAAGAGGCGCATGCCTCCTGCCTGGGATCCTCCTAAACTACTCCTGGTCATCGTCAGTGGCCTGCACGTAGTAGTAGGCACCTCCAGTGTAGTGCGAGTCGTCGTCGATGGTGGCGTCTGGCTCCTGGGCTCCGACGTCTGGTTGTGGCATCCAGGAAGAAGAGGAAAAGGGGGGAAAGAGGGAGCAAAGCAACCGTGAGTACTCATCCAAAGTACTCGCAAGCAAGGATCTACACTACATATGCATGGGTATATGTGTAAAGAGGCCATATTGGTGGACTGGACTGCAGAATGCCGGAATAAGAGGGGGATAGCTATTCTTATCGAAGACTACGCTTCTGGCAGCCTCCGTCTTGCAGCATGTAGAAGAGAGTAGATTGAAGTCCACAAGTAGCATCACATAGCATAATCCTACACGGCCATCCTCCCCTCGTCGCCCTGTGGGAAAGTGATCACCGATTGTCTCTGGAACTTGTCTGGGTGTGTTTTATTAAGCATCCGGTTCTAATTGTCATAAGGTCAAGGTACAACTCCGGGTCGCCTGTTACCGTGGACACGACTATTCAAATAGATCAACTTCCCTGCAGGCGTGCACCACATTACCCGACACGCTCGATCCCTCTAGCCGGGAACACTTTCCCGGGTCATGTCCAGCCTCGGGAGATCAACACGTCGCAGCCCCACCTAGGCTCAACAGAGAGGTCAGCACGCCGGTCTAAATCCTATGCGCACAGGGATCTGGGCCCATCGCCCATTGCACAACTGCACGTTGCGTACGCGGCCGATGAGCAGACCTAGCCTCCCTTATACAAGAGCAGGTGTTCTAGTCAACCCGGCACGCGTCGCTCAGTCGCTGACGTCAAAAAGAGCTTTGGCTCATACCACGACGCCGGTTGCCCATATCTTGTCCCACATGGCGGTTAGTGCGTATAAGGTCAACGACCCAACTCAGATCAAATACCAAGATCTCGTTAAGCGTGTTACTATGAAGTAACCGCGGACGCCGATCAGGGCCAGGCCCACCTCTTTCCTAGGTGGTCTCAACCTGCCCTGTCGCCCCGCCACAAAGTAACAGTCGGGGGCCGTCGAGAACCCATGCCCACCTCTACCGGGATGGAGCCACCTGTTCTTTCAGCCCCCATATCCGAATCACTTGCGGGTACTCAACGAGCCGACCCGACTTTAGCCACCATATGTATAAATAGTATATACCCGTGATCATACCCCGAGTGATCATGGCCCGATAGTATAGTAAGGCAGACTGACAAGAATGTAGGGCCACTGATGGAATACTAGCATCCTATACTAAGCATATAGGGTTGCAGGTAAAGATAACAATAGTAGTAGCAAGGACATGCTATGCATCAGGATAGGATTAACGGAAAGCAGTAACATGCTACACTACTCTAATGCGAGTAGAGAGAAGAATAGGCGATATCTGGTGATCAAGGGGGGGGGGCTCGCCTGGTTGTTCTGGCAAGGAGGGTTCGTCGACACATTAGTCGATCGGGCACCAGCAACGGCGTGAGTCTCGTAGTCTACCAGAGAGAAGAGGGGGAAGAAACAATGAATACAATGCAAATAGAGTCATAATGATGCATGAGAAGACAAGTAACGGTGTCAGGTGTGCCCTAGCGTAGTAGGAGGTGATACCGACGAAGGGGAAAACAACCGGAAAAGTATCCCCGGTGTTTTGCGTTTTCAGATAGATGAACCGGAGGGGGAAAGTTGCGTGTTCGCTATGCTAGGTATGTGTGGCTGACGAACGGGCTACGTATTCGGATTCATCTCGTTGTTCTGAGCAACTTTCATGTACAAAGTTTTTTTATCCGAACTATCGTTTATTTTATTAATTCTCAAAGATTTAAACAATTTCTGGAATTAAATTAAATTCGAAATAAAAACAGAACACTTTTGTCACCAAGTACTAGTCTAGCCAGGGTCTATTACATGTGGGGCCAGGGGGTGCTTACCCAGCAGTCAACAGTCAAACTGTTGACTGTTCACTAGTAAAAACTTGGCAGCGGGACCAGGTGTCATTGGGACATAATATTATCAGAGTTTCCTTTGTTTAAAAACTTAGACTAATTAAATTAGGCCTAATGGCCTGGGTCCACGGGTTAGTGGGGGTTAGTGGGGAGGTTATGCCCCTGATCTAATTTGGGAGGCCCGTCCATTGTGTGGCTGTGCATCATGCACAGGAACACACACGCACATGGCCATGGCCATGGCGTGGCCAGGATGTGTGAGCAGCAGCTAGCAGCGGACGCAGGGGAAAGTAGCAGTGGCCGCAGCCAAGCAGCAGCGGCTGTATGCGGCGCCGGCCGGAGCGGTTGGCGAGCAGGGGCAAGGGCGCTGAGGGCGAGCCGCAGGCGAGTGCATGTGTACGCAGGTGCGGCCGACTGCAGCGACAGCGCAACGGCGAGGCAACGCTTGGGGCCGCGGGGTGGACAGCATGGGCGTCAGGCCATAGCGGGCGACATCAGGTGGTAGGCACGCAGCAGCAACACGTACGCGTAAGCGAAAGTGGAGCTCCGGCTATGGCCTTGGGACAACGACATACGGCGATGGATCGAAGGGAAAATGAAGGGAATCGAAGGAGATGCTCACTGCAAACTCGATGACGAGGTCGGGGAGGCCGGGGACGGTCCGGAGCTGTGGCAAATGATGGCGGAGGACAGCGATGTCCGCGGTGAAGACGTCGGTGATGGCGGGCGGACGGGCCGCCCTGGCTCGATTTTGTTAGACTAAGTATATAGCATATATACATGTTATAACATAACATGTATTTGTATGGTTCCCTCTTATAAATATATGATAGCCGTACCCATCAAGGGTATCGAGCATTGTTCCAAAGCCTAGTTTGTCTAACATGGTATCAGACGACGCGTTCGATCCGTGCCGTGCTTCCGCTTCCTCTGTCGCCGCCGCGTCGGCCTCCGCCGCCGTGCCGCCTCCGTCAACCCTAGCGATGGACTCGCCGTTCATGGCTTCCGCGCCGCTCGCCTGGGCTCGGCCGAGTGCTTCGCGCCCACCCGTGCCTCAATCGCCAGCACCCGAGATCGCGCGCGTTGCGCCCCTGCATCTCGATCGCCAGCGCTCCGTCTCCTTCGATCGCGTGCAGATGCCGCACGATCCATCCGTGGAATCTTCTGGCGGGGCCTATCCGTATGCTGCGCCGCTGCCTTCCGATGGAAACCAGCTGCGTGTTGTGCCGCCGAGCTCCGGTCTCCCTGGTGCCCACGTCCAGGTGCCCTACGGCGGCCCCTATCCGCCGCCGTACGTCGCGCCGTCGCCGCCGCCGTACACTGCACCGGTGCCGTATGCCCCGTCCTCCGCGGGGCCTTACGAGGCGCCGTATGGCGCGCCCTACGCTGCCCCTGTGCAGTACGTCGCGCCGCTGCAGCCCTACAGTGTACCTCCTCCGGCGTCCCACAGTCATCACCAACCCTACCGTGCGTCTCCGTCGGCCAATGCGCTGACCCCGTATAGTGCTCCTCTGACGTACGACTCACAGCTCTCCACACCGGTGGCTGAAGCAGGACCGTTCCACTTCGCTCATCTGGTGACGGTGAAGCTCTCTGCTGGCAACTACCTCCTGTGGCGCGCTCAGGTGTTGCCGCTGATGCGTAGTCACTATCTTGAGGGGTATGCCGACGGTACGCTGCCGTGTCCCCTGGCCACTATTCCGGTGCCCTCGACCACTGGTGGCTCCGTCATGGTGCCAACCCTGCTCATCGTCGGTGGATTGCGTAGGATCAGGCTATTCTGGGTGCTATTCAGTCCTCGCTCACTCCTTCCGTGGCTGGCATGGTGGTCTTTGCCGCGACGTCGAGGGATGCATGGGCTACCCTCGATTCCAGCTTCTCCTCGCTGTCGCTGGCCCGTTCTTCTGCCATTCGTAGCCAACTGGGTGAGGTCGATAAACATGATCTCTCCGTTACGGCCTTCTTCAACAAAGTCAAAAGCTTGGCTAACACACTGTCCTCAATTGGGAAGCCCCTCCGTGACGAGGAGTTTACTTCATTTATTCTCAATGGCCTTGATGAGGACTATGACTCTCTTGTTGAAAACGTCAATGGACGTGACACGCCGATGCCGCCTTGTGACCTCTACGCCCGCCTCCTCAGCACGGAGCAACGACTCGCCGCTCGCCGCTCCGTTGGAGTCTACACGGAGGGCCCGTCTGCGAACGCTGCTCTCCGCAGGGGTGCCCGTGGTGCTAAGCAGAAACCGCCTCCGTCCTCGGCCAACCAGCCTGTCAGCCCGCTTCAGCTCCTCCAACGGGCGGCCGCAAGCGGCTCCACTGCGAGGCATGTGGCGGTGGGGTGGAGTGTCAGCTTTGCGGCATTGAGGGACACTTGGCATCTCGGTGCCATCGTCGGTTTAAACGTGACTTCCTTGGCATTGGGAACAATGGGAAGGGTAACGAGAAGCAAGCTTCTCTTGCCACACAGGACCCTGGGTTCACTCCTTCATATTCTGCGGATCCCGCCTGGGACATGGACACATGCGCAACAGATCACCTGACGAGCCAGCTTGACAAGTTGGCCACTCGCCAGCCCTACACCGGTCATGATCAGGTCCGCACTGCCAATGGATCAGGTATGCCCATCTCACATGTTGGTCAGGCATCTCTTCTTTCGCGTACCACTAAAACTTTGCGTCTCCTTGATGTCCTTCGTGTTCCTTCAGTCACACGTAATTTACTCTCGGTTCCTAAATTGATTATGACAACAATGTGTTTGTTGAGTTTCACCCTTTCCATTTTTTTGTTAAGGACCGGGACACGAGGGCTGTTCTTCTTAGTGGTCGAGCTCGCGACGGCTTATATGCACTTGATGTACCACGAGCGCTTGATGTGCCACGAGTATCTCAAGTTTTCAGTGGTGTTCGGGTGTCGTCGTCACAGTGGCATTCTCGCCTTGGTCATCCTGCCACTCCCATTGTGCCCCATGTGCTGCATCGTCATCGTCTTCCAGTTGAGTCTAGTAATAAGGAGTTTCTAGTGTGTGATGCCTGTCAACAAGGCAAGAGTCATCAGTTGCCTTTTTCTGTATCGAGTCGTGTTGTTAAGGCTCCTCTCGAACTTGTGTTTTTGGATGTGTGGGGATATGCCCAAACTTCTATCAGTGGTCACAACTATTATGTCAGTTTCATCGATGCTTTTAGTCGCTTTACTTGGATTTATCTCATTAAGCGCAAATCTGATGTGTTTCATGTCTTTATGCAATTTCAAGCACATGTTGAGCGGTTGCTTAAGCGCCAAATCATTCATGTCCAGTCCGACTGGGGAGGGGGGTGAATACCGTAATCTTAACACCTTCTTTCAGAAGCTTGGCATCTCTCACCATGTGTCCTGTCCTCATACACATCAGCAGAATGGTGCAGCTGAGCGCAAGCACCGTCATATAGTTGAAACTGACCTAACACTTCTTGCACATGCCTCTGTCCCGTTTCGGTTCTGGAGTGATGCCTTTGTTACTGCTTGTTTTTTGATAAACAGGATTCCCACACGACTTCTTCACATGAAGTCCCCTCTAGAAGTGTTGCTTCATGAAACTCCAGACTACTCCTTCCTTAAAGTGTTCGGTTGTGCATGTTGGACGCATCTCCATCCGTACAATAAGCATAAACTTGAGTATCAATCCAAAAAATGTGTGTTCCTTGGGTACAGTCCTCTCCACAAAGGTTATAAGTGTCTCCACCTTCCAACAAATCGTGTTTACATTTCTCGTGATGTTGTGTTCGATGAGACTGTCTTCCCTTTTTCCACGCTCACATCTCCCACCGATACTCCCGTCACCGAGTTGCACTCTTTTCCAGTTTTGCCTGATCAATTTGTAGATGCTGCATATTCTCCTCTGTTGTTGCCTAACCATGGTGCAGGGACTGGATAGGGTGCTCGACTTGAGCTTCTTGATGATGATGCGGCCTCGACTGTGGCAGCTGTCGCCGCGCCGGCTGAAACCGTTGATACGCCGGCTGCCTCCCCCGACACTGATCATACGTGCATGCCCCATGCACGTGGCCTCGATGGGGCGCCCACTTCGCCTGGTCTAGCAGCCTTGCGGTTGCCTGGGCTGATGACCCCCGTAGCGACGGACCCCACGACGCCCACATCGCCTGGACTGGCGTCAGCGCGGTCGCCCGGGTCGGCTGACTCCGCGGCCCTGTCACTTGGGCCGGCGACCTCGCCAGCTGGTGCCTCGGGTTCGTCCTCGTTGCCTGGCCCGTCGTCACCAACCATGCCCGGCCTGTCTTCGCCAACTACTCCAGGCTCGGGTACAACAGTGACTGCCTCACCGGCTGCGATCATTGACTTGCGTGATGGCGTGTCTTCTTCGTCGTTGTTGGACAGTGGCTCCCGTGTGGTGGCTGCTCCACCACCGCCTCCGTCGACCGTCCTGCGTCCTCATACTCGCAGCAAAAGTGGCATCTTCCAACCGAAGAAGCGCACTGACGGTACTGTCGCATGGCTTGCGGCCTGTGTTGCTCATGCTGAAGCCGATCCTACGACTGAACCACGACATTTCCAGGAAGCGCTTGGCATTCCTCATTGGCATGCTGCTATGGAGCAGGAGATCCATGCTCTCCAAAGAAACAACACTTGGTGTCTGGTTCCACCTCCATCCGGTGTCAATATCATTGATTCTAAATGGGTTTTCAAAGTGAAGAAACATGCTGATGGATCCATTGAGAGGTACAAGGCACGCCTGGTTGCCAAGGGATTCAAACAATGGTATGGCATTGATTATGAAGACACATTCAGTCATGTTATTAAACCAACTACGATTTGTGTTCTTCTTTCCTTGGCTGTTACTCGAGGATGGTCGCTTCGACAACTTGACGTTCAGAATGCCTTTCTTCACGGAGTTCTGGAAGAAGAGGTTTACACGCGTCAGCCACCAGGTTTTGTTGATCCTGCTCGGCCACATCACTCATGTAGCCTTGTCAAGGCTCTCTATGGTCTGAAGCAGGCCCCTCGTGCATGGCATGCACGACTTGGCGCTGCTCTTCGTGCGCATGGGTTTGTGCCTTCTACAGCAGACACATCTCTGTTTATTCTTCAACGACCTGAGGTGACTATGTACATTCTTGTCTATGTTGATGATATCATACTTGTCAGTTCGTCCGCTGCTGCTACGGATCGGCTTGTGTCCTCTCTTGGTGCTGAGTTTGCTATTAAGGATCTTGGGAGACTGCATTATTTTTTGGGTCTGGAGGTGCTTCGTTCTGATGGTGGCTTGACTCTTACTCAGAAGAAGCACTCTCAGGATCTCCTACGCCGTGCTGGTATGCTGCAGTGTAAGGCTGCTATGACTCCCATGTCTGCTACAAACAAACTGACAACTTTTGATGGTGACTTGCTCTCCTCTGCGGATGCCACTGAGTACCGCAACATTGTTGGTGGGCTGCAATACTTGCTCATTACTCGACCAGACATATCATTTGCTGTTAACCGTGTGTGCCAGTACCTTCATGCTCCACGTGACTCTCACTGGTCGGTCGTTAAGCACATCTTGCGCTATGTTCGTCACACTGGTTCATATGGTCTTCATCTTCAGCCTGCATCTTCTGGCTTGATCTCAGCATTTTCTGATGCCGATTGGGCTGGTAGTCCTGATGATCGGCGATCCACGGGGGGACATGCTGTGTTCTTTGGACCTAACTTGATCGCATGGCAAGCTCGTAAGCAAGCTACAGTGTCTCGGAGTAGTACTGAAGTTGAGTACAAAGCAGTTGCTAATGCCACAGCTGAGATCATGTGGGTGCAGTCATTGCTTAGGGAGTTGAGGGTCTCTCCGACTCAGCCGCCTGTCCTTTGGTGTGATAACATTGGTGCCACATATCTTTCATCCAATCCAGTATTTAATGCCCGAACGAAGCACATCAAAGTTGACTATCACTTTGTGAGGGAACGTGTTGCTCAGAAGCCTCTTCAGATCAAGTTTGTTTCTTCTAAGGATCAACTTGCTGATATCTTCACTAAGCCCTTGCCCTTGCCTTCTTTTGAGGGTTGTCGACGCAATCTTAACCTTTTGAGTGTTTCAGGACATAGTTAAGATTGAGGGAGGGTGTTAGACTAAGTATATAACATATATACGTGTTGTAACATAACCTGTATTTTTACGGTTCCCTCTTATAAATATATGACAGCCGTACCCACCAAGGGTATCGAGCATTGTTCCAAACCCTAGTTTGTCTAACAGATTTGGTGCACGGGGAAGACGAAGACGACAACTGCAGATCTCCTGGACGTCTTCCCGCGCGAGGGAGGCGACGGTGGCCGCGGTAATTACAATGATGAACGCAGTCACCGCATCGAGCCCGATCTTGATTTCGAGTCACACAGGAGAGGGGCGAAGGGGGATCGAGAGGGGATCGGACGAGCACATGCTAGGGTTTCCAGTGGACTCCTTTGTAGCAAGGGGGGGGGGCATGGATGGCTGCCATGCACGCCAAGGGGCGGCCGTGGCCATGGATGGCCGCCACGCCTCTGTTCAGTGAACAGAGGTAGAAGGAGGAGGAGTTGGGCTGGCCTAGCTCATGTTGCTAAATGGGCCAAAGTGCACAGTGCCATATCCAATCTTCTTATTCTACTACTGTTTTGCATTTCTCCTCTATTTCTATTTTAAGTTCGAACCAAATGAATTTTGTTGTAGATGAAATTTGTCACATAAAAACTAGGTATTATTTTGAGCATACCCACAAGTTTGGAGGCAACTGGAGTTAAATAAGTAATTGTTTATTCGGAGAAGGTCATTTTATTTGCTACTCGACCTTTTATTAATTTACTTAGAATTTATTTGTGAGTCAAATGGAGTTAATTTCAACATGAAAACTGATCAGAGGGAATTATAGAATAATTTGAACATTTTTGTTTTGTTGTTGGAATACATACTATTTTTACTTTATTTCAAAATTTGAATTTGAATTCGGTTTGGATCAAAGTGAGGTTAAGCAAATTAATCGCGATGACACGGCACCATCAATGTGTGATTACTGTAGCTTGACTACCGGGGTGTTACAGGTTTATCATTCTGCGAAAGCCACATACATTCGCGTGATGCCTCAGATAATGAAATTATTTCAGAATGATTGGTAGATGTTGCCACCAGAGTCTGTTTAGAAGGCTTCCATGATATGGCAGTTCCATCATAGAAGAACACAAAGCCGGATTGTGATATGGCATTATGGGGATCAAATAAATAGCCAGCATCTATGTATCCAATCATATTAGAGTCCTGATTTCCCTGGAACTGAAAAAATAGGCCAAGATCCCTTGTGCCTTGGAGATATCATAAGATATTCTTCACTCCAGACCAATGATGTTTGGTGGGAGCTACGCTATGTCTAGCAAGTAGATTCACTGCAAATGCGAGGCCAGGTCTCGTGCAATTTGCCAGATACATGAGCGCTCCAATAGCACTGAGATATGGAACCTCGGGTCACAATTTCTTCTCCATCATCCCTTGGCCTGAGCGGATCTTTCTCTACATATAGAGAACGAACCACCATGGTTGTTTTAGTTGGGTAAGATTTGTCCATATTGAATTTCTCCAACATTTTCTGGATATAGACAGCTTGGTGTACCATGATGTTGGGGAACGTGGTAATTTCAAAAAAAATCCTACAAACACGTAAGATCTATCTAGGTGATGCATAATAACGAGAGGGGATAGTGTGTCCACGTACCCTCGTAGACCGAAAGCGGAAGCGTTTACTTAACGCGGTTGATGTAGTCGAACGTCTTCGCGATCCAACCGATCCAAGCACCAAACGTACGGCACCTCCACGTTCAGCACATGTTCAGCTCGGGGACGTCCCTCGTACTCTGGATCCAGTTGAGGCCGAGGGAGAATCTCGTCAGCACGACGGCGTGGTGACGGTGATGATGAAATTACCGGCGCAGGGCTTTGTCTAAGCACTACGATGATATGATCGAGGTGTGTAACTGTGGAGGGGGGCACCGCACACGGCTAAACAATTGTCAACTTGTGTATTCTAGGGTGCTCCCTGCCCCCATATATAAAGGAGCAAGGGGGGACGCCGGCCGGCCCCTGTAGGGTGCACCCCAAGTAGGATTCCTACTAGGAATCCTATTCATAGTAGGTTTCCAACTTGGGGAAGGGAGGGGGAAGGAAGGAGAGGGAGAGAGGGAAGGCAAGGGGGGCGCTGCCCCCCCCTTCCTTGTCCTATTCGGACTCAAGGGGAGGGGGCGCGCGACCTGCCCTGGCCGGCCCCTCTCTCTCTCCACTAGGGCCCATTGAGGCCCATTAGTTCCCCGAGAGGTTTCGGTAACCCTCTGGCACTCCGGTTTTATCCGAAACTTCTCCGGAACACTTCTGGTGTCTGAATATAGCCGTCCAATATATCAATCTTTATGTCTTGACCATTTCAAGACTCCTCGTCATGTCCGTGATCACATCCGAGACTCCGAACAATCTTCGGTATATCATATCACATAAACTCACAATACCAATCGTCATCCAATGTTAAGCGTGCGGACCCTACGGGTTCGAGAACTATGTAGACATGACCGAGACACGTCTCCGGTCAATAACAAATAGTGGAACCTGGGTGCTCATATTGGTTCCTACATATTGTATGAAGATCTTTATCGGTCAAACCGCATAACAACATACGTTGTTCCCTTTGTCATCGGTATGTTACTTGCCCGAGATTCGATCGTCGGTATCTCAATACCTAGTTCAATCTCGTTATCGGCAAGTCTCTTTACTCATTCTGTAATACTTCATCCCGCAACTAACTCATTAGTCACAATGTTTGTAAGGCTTATAGTGATGAGTATTACCGAGAGGGCCCAGAGATACCTCTCCGAAACACGGAGTGACAAATCCTAATCTTGATCTATACCAACCCAACAAACACCTTCGGAGACACTTGTAGAGCACCTTTATCACTCTTTTACATTGTGACGTTTAGTAGCACACAAAGTGTTTCTCCGGTATTCGGGAGTTGCATAATCTCATAGTCTAAGGAACTTTGTATAAGTCATGAAGAAAGCAGTAGCAATGAAACTAACACGATCATACTGCTAAGCTAACGGATGGGTCATGTCCATCACATCATTCTCCTAATGATATGATCCCGTTTATCAAATGACAACACATGTCTATGGTTAGGAAACATAACCATCTTTGATTAACGAGCTAGTCAAGTAGAGGCATACTAGGGACTATATGTTTTGTCTATGTATTCACACTACAAAAAAAGACACATCCCTGACATTTTGGGCCGAACGAAAAAAAATTCTGTCATACATATGACACTTCTATGATGACAATTGTGACAAAACCTGGTATCATTGTAGATGTGGTGGGCTCCTACTTCTATGACAAAAAATCATGACAGAAAATGGGCTTTTCGTCTTGGGCGGGCCGGAGACGCAGCTGCATGACATTCTTTGGGCCATCCATGACGGAAAATACTGTGGTAGAAGCGAGGGCGAGGAAAATTTCGGGGAGTTCCCGGTTACGGTGGGTGGTCGGGGGCCGAGCGATGCGCTTTTCTATCGTACCGTGCGCGCGTGGGTGCGAGGCTTTGGGCTCTAACTGAACCCAAGCGAGGCGTCGCCTAACTGAACCCGAGCGATTGCACTGCAGGCTACACGTTACTGAACCCGAGCGATCGATCGATGGCTGTTAACTGAACCCGATCGAGCGATTCCTTCGCTACTGCTGCTAACTGAAGCCGATCGATGCTACCTCTGGATGAACAGTGAGCGTTACTTGGGGGTTTGGATGAACAGTTCCCGGTGGGGGTGGATGAATAGGACCCTGTGGTGTTGCCTCCGGATGAACATGACCCCGATCGATCGAGCCGGTTGGGGCTGGATGAACAGGACCTCGTGGAGGGCTGGATGAATAGGACGACCCCATGGAGGGCTGGATGAACAGTAGACGGTGGAGGGGTGGTTGAACATGAGCGTGGAGAAGGGTGGTTGAACAGTAGCCGATGGAGTAGCGCGCGGTGGAGGCTGGATGAACAGGAGCCCGTGGATGAACAGTCACAGGTGAAGGCTGGAGGAGGTCGACGGTGGATGAACAATAGCCCGTGGAGGCTGGAGGAGGTCGACAGTGGAGATGAGCAGTATCCCGTGGGGTCCTGTTTTGCAGTACGCCACACCCCTCCCGATGAACAGAACCCCCGTTTCAACCGTAGCGCTCCAACACAAGTCCGTTTCATCCATTTTGCAGTACGCTACACCCCTCCCGATCAACAGGACCCCATTTCGACCGTAGGAGGTCCAACACAAGTCCGTTTCCTCCATTTGGTGGTACGCCAGACCCCTCCCGATGAATAGGACCCCGTTTCGAACGTGGCTAGTCGAACACAAGGCCATTTCCTCCGTTGTGCGGTACGCCAGGCCTTGTTTCCATCGGTTGTTCCGTCCAAGCCCTCCCGATGAACACGACGACGCATTCCGTTCCGACCCAGCCAGTTGGCTCCCCATGAACACGACGACGACGTTGTTTCTCCATTCTGACCCAGCCATGTACACGAGCCCTGGCCGTACGTATACGCGAGTAGGCGTTTGAGACCCCGCCCGTATGTACGTATGTGGCCGTATTTTCTTTCTTGAACATTGTCCGCTATACGTACGTGTACATGCTACGTGCGCGCCTCTACTACGAGGCATGCATGCCTCTCCATTGACCATTATGTACGTAAACGTTCGCGACCAGAATGACAAAGCTACGTACGCTTCGACCAAGTGGGTCCCGACTGTCCGAAGATGTAGCTGGTGGGTCCCAGCAGTCAGGGGGTGAATTGTTTTTTTGCCCGGAAGCACTTCCTTGCATGCGAAGATGTAGCTAGTGGGTCCTAGCAGTCAGGGGGGAAACGTTTTTTCGTGAAATATGGTGGCCCGTCAGGTGGGTCCCTGCTGTCAGGTGGAGGAATAATTATTTTGCACGTAATAAGGAGGCACTTCCTTGCGACCGCCGTGGACCCAGCTGTCAGACTCTCCACATACAGTACTCTTTCGATGGAAGTCGTTCCTTGACCACGTTGACCATGCCGCGCCGAGAGCACCAGGGCGTTGGACGACAGCGAGGCCTAGGAAGGGGACGACGCAAAGCCGGGGAAGACGCGACAGTGGAAGCCCGCGCGGAGAGGAGTACGAGGGTTCACTGGTTCGGCTGCGGTGTGAGGCTGCCGTCGCCGCAGGGCCTGGTGAGCGGTGAGAATAGTAGGGGCAATGAGGCCTTCACGGCAGCATAGCCGTCCACGGGAGGCAGGAGCATGCGGCACAACCGACGTTGCTTTGGGCGGCTGGAGCAAGAAGACCAGAGGTTGAAGAAGCACTACGACCGTTGGATGGACATCGTACGGTCACTGGAGCCAGAATCGTTCATATTGACTAAGTTGACAAAGCCCTCTGTCCCCGTCAACTTAGTAGGCCCACAAGTCAGCCTCCCGCCAAGGAGGGTCCCAGCTAGCAGGGGGAGTATTCATTTTTTTGTGCATAATAAGGAGGCACTTCCGATGGGTTTGAGCTGACAGCGGGGGGAATGTTTTTTTGCGAAATACGGTGGCCCGTCCGGTGGGTCCCAGCAGTTAGGGGGGAAACGTTTTTTTTCGTGAAATATGGTGGCCTGTCCGGTGGGTCCCTGCTGTCATGTGGAGGAATAATTATTTTGCTCATAATAAGGAGGCACTTCCTTGCGGCTGCCGTGGACCCAGCTGACATCCTCTCCACGTACAGTACTCTTCCGATGGAAGTCGGTCATTCACCACATTGACCACGCTGCGCTGAGATCGCCATGACAGTGGACAATGGCGAGGCCTAGGAAGGGGACGAGCGGAGCCACGGAAGACGTGGCAGTGGATGCCCACACGGAGAGGAGTACGAGGGTTCACTGGTTCGGCTGCGGTGTGTGGCCGCCGTCGCCGCAGAATAACAGGGGGTGTGGGTGAGTGGAGGGATGGCCTGGCAAGCGGTGGGAGTAGTAGGGGGTGATACGTCTCCAAGGTATCCATAATTTTTGATTGTTCCATGCTATTATATTACCTGTTTTGGATGTCTATGGGCTTTATTTTACACATTTATATCATTTTTGGGACTAACCTACTAACCGGAGGCTCAGCCCGTATTGCTGTTTTTTTGCCTATTTTAGTATTTCGAAGAAAAGGAATATCAAATGGAGTCCAAACGGAATGAAACCTTCGGGAGCGTGATTTTTGGAACGAACGTGATCCAGAGGACTTGGAGTGCAAGCCAAGAAGCAGCCGAGGCGGCCACGAGATAGGAGGGTGCGCCCACCCCTCCTGGGCGTGCCCCCTGTCTCATGGGCCCCTCGGGCGGCCACCGACGTACTTCTTCCTCCTATATAAGCCTACATACCCCAAAAACATCCAGGGAGCCACTTAAGAAATATTTCCACCACCGTAACCTTCTGTATCCGCGAGATCCCATCTTGGAGCCATCGCCGGCATTCTGCCGGAGGGGGAATCCACCACGGAGGGCTTCTACATCAATACCATAGCCCTTCCATTGAGTTGTGAGTAGTTTACCACAGACCTTCGGGTCCATAGTTATTAGCTAGATGGCTTCTTCTCTCTTTTTTGGATCTCAATACAATATTCTCCTCCTCTCTTGTGGAGATCTATTCGATGTAATCTCTTTTTGCGGTGTGTTTGTCGAGATCCGATGAATTGTGGCTTTATGATCAAGTTTATCTATGAATAATATTAGAATCTTCTCTGAATTCTTTTATGTATGATTGAGTTATCTTTTCAAGTCTCTTCGAATTATCGGTTTGGTTTGGCCTACTAGATTGATCTTTCTTGCCATGGGAGAAGTGCTTAGCTTTGGGTTCAATCTTGCGGTGTTCTTACCCAGTGACAGAAAGGGTTGCAAGACACGTATTGTATTGTTGCCATCGAGGATAAAAAGATGGGGTTTATGCCATATTGCTTGAGTTTATGCCTCTACATCATGTCATCTTTCTTAATGCGTTACTCTGTTCTTATGAACTTAATACTCTAGATGCATGCTGGATAGCGGTCGATGTGTGGAGTAGTAGTAGTAGATGCAGGCAGGAGTCAGTTTACTTGTCATGGACGTGATGCCTATATACATGATCATGCCTAGATAACATCATAATTATTCACTTTTCTATCAATTGCTCGACAGTAATTTGTTCACCCACCGTAATATTTATGCTATCTTGAGAGAAGCCTCTAGTGAAACCTATGGCCCCTGGGTCTATCTTTTATCATATAAGTTTCCAATCTATTTTTATTCGCATCTTTATTTTCTGCATCTATATTACAAAATACCAAAAATATATTTATCTTATCATATTATCTCTATCAGATCTCACTTTCGCAAGTGGCCGTGAAGGGATGGACAACCACTTTATCGCGTTGGTTGCGAGTTCTTTGTTTGTTTGTGTAGATTCGTGGGACTTGTGAGGAGCCTCCTACTGGATTGATACCTTGGTTCTCAAAAACTAAGGAAAATACTTACGCTACTGTGCTGCATCACCCTTTCCTCTTCATGGAAAACCAACGCTAGCTCAAGACGTAGCAAGAAAGATTTCTTGCGCCGTTGCCGGGGAGGTCTTCGCCCAAGTCAAGACATACCAAGTACCCATCACAAACTCATCTCCCTCGCATTTACATTATTTGCCATTTGCCTCTCGTTTTCTTCTCCCCCACTTCACCCTTTCCGTTTTATTCGCCCTCTCTTTCCCAATCTCATCTCTTTTCCGCTTGCCTTCTGCTTCCTCTCTCTTTCGCTTGCCTTTTTTCCATTTGCTCGTGTGTTAGATTGTTTACCTTGTCGTTATGGCTAGTTCCTTATCCGCTCCTATGTATCCCGAGTTTGAAGTTCTTCACTTCAAGCAAAGGCAAGGAGAAAATTTAAAAGATGCTTGGTATATGATGATGGAATATTATCGCAAGTGCACCCTAGAGGTGAACTTTAGAATTCTTCTTCGCAATTTCTATGTTGGGTTAAACATGACACATAGACAACTCTTGGACTGCATTGCCAAGGGAAACTTCATTGAAATTGATCCTAGTATTGTGCAGGAAATTATAGAGGGGATAATGGGAACACTACCTCTAAAGAGAGGACCGCATCCTACCCAAGAAGAAACCCAAGTGTTAGCGGAAATCTTCACCGCATGAACATGTTGATTACCCTTTGCAATAAGCGGTTGGATTCTTTAGATCTAAAGATTTCCGAGTATGAAGGGAAACATAAAGAACCTCCCGGATTCGAGCATGACTCTGCTAAAAAACTAAAAATTAAAGATGGCACTACTTAGATCTATCTTCGCTTTTATGGCTAGCTAGGGGCGTTAAATGATAGCGCTAGTTGGGAGGCAAGCCAATTTTCTTTGTGTTTCTTGTTTTTGTTCCTGTTTAGTAATAAATTTTGTTTCTACTTTCTGTTTAGATGTGTTTTCATGTTTTATTTAGTGTTTGTGCCAAGTAGAACCTATAGGATAACCTATGATATGAGTTGATTTGATTCTGCTGAAAAACAGAAACTTTGCGTCACGAGAAAAAACTCAATAAATCGCAGAAACGAGATTTTGCATTGATTCTTTTTGCTGCTGTTAAATAAACAAATCGTTTAGGACGTCCTATTTTGGTAGGATATTTAAAGTTCCATAAGTTTGTGTTAGTTATAGATTGCTACAGACTATTCTGTTTTTGACAGATTCTGTTTTTCGCGTGTTATTTGCTTATTTTGATGCATCTATGGCTAGTATGTAAGGGTATGGACCATAGAGAACTTGGTATACAGTAGGTTTCACACCAATATAAATAAAGAATGAGTTCATTACAGTACCTTATGTGGTGGTTTTGTTTTCTTTCACTAACGGAGCTTATGAGATTTCCTGTTGAGTTTTGTGTTGTGAAGTTTTCAAGTTTTGGGTAGAGCTTTGATGGACTATGGAATAAAGGGTGGCAAAAGCCTAAGCTTGGGGATGCCCAAGGCTCCCCAAGATATTCAAGAATATCCAAAAGCCTAGGCTTGGGGATGCCCCCGGAAGGCATCCCCTCTTTCGTCTTCGTTCATTGGTAACTTTACTTGGAGCTATATTTTTATTCACCACATGATATGTGTTTTGCTTGGAGCGTCGTGTATTATATTAGTCTTTGCTTTTTAGTTTACCACAATCATGCTGGAGTTTTTGCCTATTTGGGCCTAGCCCAATAGTAGTTTCAAAAATTCCTAATAAATTCTAGAGGCCCACGCAGCCCATTTGTGCAAGGCAAGAGGTGGAACTAAAGTTTAGTCCCACCATGCTAGTTTAGAGGGAGTTGGACCTCTTTATAAGGGGGGCTCCTTCCCCACTTGTATGAGCATGAGAACAAGAGGGACATCCACGCGCACTCCTCCTTCGCCGCCCGCCTCGCCATGCCTCGTCACGACGCGCCACGGGTTGCGGGTTGCGGGAATGAGCCGAGCCGATGTATAATTTTTGTCACGCAATACGGGTATACGAAAGGTCACCTGGGAGCTGAAAAGTTTTGCGGTAATGGATAATGAATACGAACGGTGCACCTCTTCGCGTGCTGCCTGTTCACTTTGTCTCCCTCCATTGCTTCACCTCCCGGCGCAGCCTGTTCGCGTCCCTCTGCTGTGCCTATATAAGAGAGGTCGCTCCTCTCCCGAGAGACACATCAGAAGGTTCTCTTCCTCTCGCCAGACAGTTCCAAACTCTGCGCTACTGCTGTCTTCCTCATCCCGGGTTGCGGCGTGCACCGCGCGTCGGGGCTGTAGGCCTCCGAGACCGCACCTTTTGAGTCCTGTACGGGAGAAGGGTGATAAGGTTTTTGGGGAGCGCTCAGCGCGACTACTGGCTGCTTCATCACGGACGATCCGGTCACCGACGACTACTTCCCCGATGACAACTTCTTCCCCGGCGTCCACGACCTCCTCGACGACATGGCAGGCGAGGACATCGACCCCAAGTCCAGCGCTTCTGCTGCTGCTGTGCCGTACGTGTTCTTATCCTTTCTGTTAGAAGTCCTGCTACAGTTCTTGGCTCTAGTTTCTGCCCTACATATGTTAGGTTCTATGTGGTATAAGCATCTTCATCTAGTGTCTGTTCTAGATGTGTTTACCTCAAGTTCATATATGCAGATGATGTTTACCTTCTCTCTGTCAGATTGCATGACTTGCTTTATATTTGCTATATTAGTCATGCTTTATGCAGTATTTCTGATAATAAGATCATTCGGAAAACTGCTCATATTTCCAACAATCCAAAAACCTTATTATAGGCAATTTACCTCGAGTGGTTTTGCTGCTTCCATGACACCTCCTATGTTTGAGGGTATCCACTATAAGAGGTGGCGCGTGAGAGCAGTCTTATGGTTTTAGACCATGAGCTGCTATGACGCCACTCTTGGCAAACCTGAAGGAGAGCAAGATGCCCAACAGGCACAAGCTTTTCAGAAAATGGATACCTTGTTTAAGGCTGCGCTCTTGAGTGTTCTTGGAGAGAACATAGTTGATGCTTATGCGTCAATTGATAATGGAAAAGATATGTGGGACGCACTCGAGGCCAAGTTTGGAGTCTCGGATGCCGACACTGAGCTGTACATGATGGAGCAATTCTATGATTACAGGATGACTGAAGAGCGCTCCGTGGTTGAGCAGGCTCATGAGATACAGTCATTTGCTAGAGAACTTGAGCAGTTCAATTGCATGCTACCGGACAAGTTTGTTGCCGGGGGTATCATCACTAAGCTTCCTCCTTCATGGAGGAACTTTGCTACCTTACTGAAACATAAGAGACAGGAGTTTTCCATTCTGGATCTCATTGGTACTCTTGATGTGGAAGAAAAGGCGAGAGCAAAGTGCACACGTGCTTGAGGTATTGAGGGAGGATCTAGTGCCAATGTGGTACAGAAGCAGAACTTCCAGCCCCACAAGTCCAAGAACAAGGGCAAGTTTGATGGTAAAGCAAAGTTTGATGGGAAGAACAAGGCTGTGCAACACACGGACTTCAAGAAGAAGAATGGCAAGAAGAAAGGTGCTTGTCATGTGTGTGCAGATCCTGATCATTGGGCTCCTAGTTGCCCTAATCGCTATGACAAGCGTCATCCCGGGAAAGGCGGCAAGACCACTAATGTTGTCATTGGAGACACTGACATGAAGGATGCTGGGTATGGTATATTTCCCACTATTCTTTCAGTATGTCATTCTCCTGACTGGTTGATTGACACGGGTGCTAATGTGCATGTATGCGGTGATATTTCCATGTTTTCGTCTTATCATACCGCAGGGACTTCAACCGTGCTGATGGGAAACGGTTCAAGTGCTTCTGTTCGTGGTGTTGGCACGGTCGATCTGAAGTTTACTTCGGGGAAGATCGTGCGGCTGAAGAACGTGCATTATGTCCCCTCCGTTAATAAAAATCTTGTTAGCGGATCTCTTCTATGTAGAGATGGCTATAAGCTTGTCTTTGAGTCGAATAAATTTGTAATATCCAAGTATGGAACCTTTGTTGGTAAAGGCTATGAGTCAGGAGGCCTGTTTCGTTTATCCTTATCAGACGTTTGCAATAACATTGTTAATCATATTTGCAACAATAGTGAATCAAATGTGTGGCATTCACGTCTTTGTCATGTTAACTTTGGTTGCATGTCGCGACTAGCGAAGTTGAACTTAATCCCTAGTTTCACCACTGTCAAGGGATCTAAGTGTCAAGTGTGTGTGCAAGCTAAGCAACCTCGTAAGTCTCACGTGACTGCGGAGACGAGAAATCTTGCACCACTAGAACTTATACATTTAGATCTATGTGAAATGAGTGGTGTTTTGACAAAAGGTGGAAAGAAATATTTCATGACGTTAATTGACGACTCCACTAGATACTACCATGTGTATCTTCTGAAATCTAAGGATGAGGCTTTGAACTTTTTCAAGATCTATAAAGCTGAAGTGGAAAACCAACTTGATCGAAAAATCAAGAGGCTTAGGTCCGACCGTGGTGGAGAGTATTTTTCCAATGAATTTGATGCTTATTGTGCGGAACATGGTATAATCCATGAGAGGACGCCTCCCTACTCACCTCAGTCAAATGGGGTGGCCGAAAGAAAGAACCGTACTCTAACTGATTTGGTTAACGCCATGTTAGACACATCGGGTCTCTCCAAGGCATGGTGGGGGAGGCGATATTGACAGCGTGTCATGTCCTAAATCGAGTCCCCACAAAGAACAAAGAGATAACTCCATTCGAGGAGCGGGAGAAGAAAAGGTTAAAACTCTCTTATCTGCGAACATGGGGTTGTTTGGCGAAAGTCAATGTTCCAATTCCATAGAAGCGGAAACTTCGACCAAAGACTGTGGATTGTGTTTTCTTGGGATATGCTTTTCATAGCATTGGCTATAGATTCTTGGTTGTAAAGTCTGAGGTACCTGACATGCATGTCGGTACGATCATGGAGTCGAATGATGCGACTTTCTTTGAAGATATCTTTCCCATGAAGGATATGGCTACCTCATCTAATCAGGAGATGCCTAGTTCATCGAATCAGGAACCAGTTACAATTACCGAACCTGCCATTTTGATGGAACACTTTGAAAGTCCTGTGGAGGAGAACAATGAAGTTCCTATTAGGAGCAAGAGACAGAGGACTGCAAAGTCCTTTGGTGATGATTTTCTTGTGTATCTCATAGATGACACTCCCAGTTCTATTTCGGAGGCCTATGCATCGGAAGATGTAGACTACTGGAAGGAAGCGGTTCGTAGCGAGATGGATTCCATCTTAGCGAATCAAACTTGGGAGATAACTGATCGTCCTTATGGGTGCAAACCTATAGGATGCAAATGGGTATTCAAGAAGAAGCTTAGGCCTGATGGTACTATTGAAAAGTACAAGGCTCGGCTCGTGGCAAAGGGTTATACCCAAAAGGAAGGTGAAGACTTCATTGATACTTACTCACATGTGGTTCGACTGACCATTATTCCAGTTCTACTTTCACTAGCTGCCTCACATGGTCTTCTCATTCATCAAATGGATGTTAAGACTGCTTTTCTAAATGGAGAGTTGGATGAGGAAATTTATATGGAACAACCAGATGGGTTTGTAGTAGATGGTCAGGAAGGGAAAGTGTGCAAGTTGCTGAAGTCTTTGTATGGACTCAAGCAAGCACCCAAACAATGGCATGAGAAATTCGAAAGAACTTTAACTGCTGCAGGCTTTGTTGTGAACGAAGCTGACAAATGTGTGTACTATCGCCATGGTGGGGGCGAGGGAGTTATGCTTCGCTTGTATGTTGATGACATACTGATTTTCGGAACAAATATGAATGTTATTAAGGAGGTCAAGGATTTCCTATCTCGCTGTTTTGAGATGAAGGATTTAGGAGTGGCTGATGTCATTCTGAACATCAAGTTGTTGAGAGATGATGATGGTGGGATTACATTGCTTCAATCTCACTATGTGGAAAAGATCTTGAGTCACTTTGGCTATAGTGACTGCAAGCCCTCTCCAACACCATATGATGCTAGCGTGCTACTTCGAAAGAATTGTAGAATTGCTAGAGATCAATTGAAGTATTCTCAGATTATTGGCTCGCTTATGTACTTAGCAAGTGCTACAAGACCTGACATCTCTTTTGCTGTTAGCAAACTGAGTTGGTTTGTTTCAAGACCAGGAGATGTGCATTGGAAAGCTCTAGAGAGAGTTTTGCGTTATTTGAAAGGCACTGCGAATTATGGAATTCACTACACTGGGCATCCAAAGGTGCTTGAAGGGTATAGTGACTCAAACTGGATCTCAGATGCTGATGAGATAAAGGCCACGAGCAGTTATGTATTCCCTCATGGAGGTGGCGCTGTTTCTTGGAAGTCTTGCAAGCAGACCATCTTAACGAGGTCAACAATGGAAGCAGAACTCACAGCACTAGATACAGCTACGGTCGAAGCAGATTGGCTTTGCCGGCTCTTGAATGACTTGCCGGTAGTTGAGAAACCTGTACCGGGTATCCTTATGAACTGTGACAATCAAACTGTGATCACTAAAGTGAGCAGCTCAAAGGATAACATGAAGTCATCAAGACACGTTCAGAGAAGGTTAAAGTCTGTCAGAAAAATGAAAAACTCCGGAGTTATTGCATTGGATTATGTCCAAACGTCTAAAAATCTGGCAGATCCTTTTACTAAGGGTCTATCACGTAATGTGATAGATAATGCATCGAGGGAGATGGGTATGAGACCCACAATACGAGTTGTTCACAGTGGTAACCTATTCTTTGTGATCAGAGATCCCATGAATTAGATGTGGAATACAAGCTGTTGGTCAACTGGGAGGAGAGTATCCCTACTGTTAAAATACCACTCCATGAAGATGCAATACTCTCCTAATCTGCATGGCAGGTTGATGTATATCTTAATGTGTTCTAAGTGGCTCTTTGAAGCAGAGATGTTGTCCTGCAGAACATCTTTTGAAGAACGCACCTTTGTGAGTCTGATTGTTAAACGTCGCAATCTATGAGAGTAGGGTTCTCTCTAGTAAACTCATGAAAGGTCATGGAGTATGACGCATAAGCTCCACCCGCGGGGAAGACCCACGGTAGCCACGTATCGGTCAAGGCTTTATGTGAAGCTAGATTCGCAGAAAACTTGCAGTTCAAGGCCCAGTCCACTGTTCAAGTTGCTTACTAGTGTAGCATAGAGTTCTAGGTGGAAGTTCAACTTAACAGTCTCCACTGCAGCACCGGTATATAAAACAGTGTTTTGGAACCAAAGGCAAATTTTGTGTGCCTCTGGGATCTAGTGGGGGATTGCTGGAATTTTTGCCTATTTGGGCCTAGCCCAATAGTAGTTTAAGAAATTCCTAATAAATCCTAGAGGCCCACGCAGCCCATTTGTGCAAGGCAAGAGGTGGAACTAAAGTTTAGTCCCACCTTGCTAGTTTAGAGGGAGTTGGACCTCTTTATAAGGGGGGCTCCTTCCCCACTTGTATGAGCATGAGAACAAGAGGGACATCCACACGCGCTCCTCCTCCGCCGCCCGCCTCGCCACGCCACGCCTTGTCACGACGCGCCGCGGGTTGCGGGAATGAGCCGAGCCGATGTCTAATTTTTGCCACGCACTACGGGTATACGAAAGGTCACCTGGGAGCTGAAAAGTTTTGCGGTAGTGGATAATGAATACGAACGGTGCACCTCTTCGCGTGCTGCCTGTTCACTTCGTCTCCCTCCGTTGCTTCACCTCCCGGCGCAGCCTGTTCGCTGTTGGGGAACGTAGTAATTTCGAAAAATTTCCTACGCAGACGCAAGATCATGGTGATGGCATAGCAACAAGAGGGGAGAGTGTTGTCCACGTACCCTCGTAGACCGTAAGCGGAAGCGTTATGACAACGTGGTTGATGTAGTCGTACGTCTTCACGATCCGACCGATCCAAGTACCGAACGTACGGCACCTCCGAGTTCAGCACACGTTCAGCTCGATGACGATCCCCGGGCTCCGATCCAGCAAAGCTTCGGGGATGAGTTCCGTCAGCACGACGGCGTGGTGACGATGATGATGTTCTACCGGCGCAGGGCTTCGCCTAAACTCCGCGACGATATGACCGAAGTGGAATATGGTGGAGGGGGCCACCGCACACGGCTAAGGAACGATCCGTAGATCAACTTGTGTGTCATGGGGTGCCCCCCTGCCCCCGTATATAAAGGAAGGAGGGGGGAGGTGTGGCCGGCCTAGGAGGGGGCGCGCCAAGGGGAGTCCTACTCCCACCGGGAGTAGGACTCCCTCCTTCCTTGTTGGAGTAGGAGAAGTGGAAAGAGGGGGAGAGGGAAAAGTAAAAGGGGGCTGCCCCCCTTGTCCAATTCGGACCAGAGGGGGGGCGCAGGCCTCTTTCCTTTTGGCCTCTCTCCTCTATTCCCGTATAGCCCAATAAGGCCCATACACTCCCCGGCGAATTCCGGTAACTCTCCGGTACTCCGAAAAATACCCGAGTCACTCGGAACCTTTCCGAACTCCGAATATAGTCGTCCAATATATCGATCTTTACGTCTCGACCATTTCGAGACTCCTCGTCATGTCCCCGATCTCATCCGGGACTCCGAACTCTTTCGGTACATCAAAACTCATAAACTCATAATATAACTGTCATCGAAACCTTAAGCGTGCGGACCCTACGGGTTCGAGAACTATGTAGACATGACCTAGAACTATTCTTGGTCAATAACCAATAGCGGAACCTGGATGCCCATATTGGCTCCTACATATTCTACGAAGATCTTTATCGGTCAAACCGCATAACAACATACTTTGTTCCCTTTGTCATCGGTATGTTACTTTCCCGAGATTCAATCGTCGGTATCTAATACCTAGTTCAATCTCGTTACCGGCAAGTCTCTTTACTCGTTCCATAATGCATCATTCCGTAACCAACTCATTTGGTCACATTGCTTGCAAGGCTTATAAAGATGTGCATTACCGAGAGGGCCCAGAGATACCTCTCCGACAATCGGAGTGACAAAACCTAATCTCGAAATACGCCAACTCAACATGTACCTTTGGAGACACCTGTAGTACTCCTTTATAATCACCCAGTTACGTTGTGATGTTTGGTAGTACCCAAAGTGTTCCTCCGGTAAACGGGAGTTGCATATTTCTCATAGTTATAGGAACATGTATAAGTCATGAAGAAAGCAATAGCAATATACTAAACGATCAAGTGCTAGGCTAATGGAATGGGTCATGTCAATCACATCATTCTTCTAATGATGTGATCCCATTAATCAAATGACAACAGATGTCTATGGTTAGGAAACATAACCATCTTTGATTAATGAGCTAGTCAAGTAGAGCCATACTAGTGACTATATGTTTGTCTATGTATTCACACATGTATCATGTTTCTGGTTAATACAATTCTAGCATGAATAATAAACATTTATCATGATATAAGGAAATAAATAATAACTTTATTATTGCCTCTAGGGCATATTTCCTTCAGTCTCCCACTTGCACTAGAGTCAATAATCTAGTTCACATCATCACGTGATTCAACACCAATATTCACATCTGTATGTGATTAACACCCATAGTTCACATCGTCATGTGATCAACACCCAAATGGTTTACTAGAGTCAATAATCTAGTTCACATCGCTATGTGATTAACACCCAAAAGTGTACTAAGGTATGATCATGTTTTTCTCGTGAGAGAAGCTTAGTCAACGGGTCTGTCATATTCAGAGCCGTATGTATTTCGCAAATATTCTATGTCCACAATGCTCTGCATGGAGCTACTCTAGCTAATTGCTCCCACTTTTAATATGTATCCAGATTGAGACTTAGAGTCATCTGGATTGGTGTAAAAGCTTGCATCGTTGTAACTTTTACGACGGGCTCTTTTGTCACCTCCATAATCGAGAAACATCTCCTTAGTCTTCACTAAGGATATTCTTGACCCATGTCCAGTGATCTACTATTAGATCAAAATTGTATTCCTTTGCCAAACACAGAGCAAGGTATACAATAGGTCTGGTTCACAACATAGCATACTTCATAGAACCTATGACTGAGGCATAGGGAATGACTTTTCATTCTCTTTCTATTTTTTGCCATGGTCGGGTCTTGAGTCTTACTCAACTTCACACCTTTGCATCATAGGCAAGAACTCCTTCTTTGACTGTTCTATTTTGAACTATTTCAAAAATTTATCAAGGTATGTACTCGTTGAAAAAATCTTATCAAGTGTCTTGATCTATCTATATAGATCTTGATGCTCAATGTGTAAGCAGCTTCACCGAGGTCTTTCATTGAAAAACTTTTATTCAAGTATCCCTTTATGCTATCCAGAAATTCTATATCATTTCTGATCAACAATATGTCATCCACATACAGTATCAGAAATGCTACAGAGCTCCCAGTCACTTTCTTGTAAATACAGGCTTCACCGCAAGTCTGTATAATACTATATGCTTTGATCAACTTATCAAAGCGTATATTCCAACTCTGAGATGCTTGCACCAGTCCATAGATGGATCGCTGGAGCTTGCACATTTTGTTAACATCTTTAGGATTGACAAAACCTTCTGGTTGCATCATATACAACTCTTCTTTAATAAATCCATTAAGGAATGCAGTTTTGACATCCATTTGCCAGATTTCATAAAATGTGTCAATTGCTAACATGATTCAGACAGACTTAAGCATCGATATGAGTGAGAAAATCTTATCGTATTCAACACCTTGAACTTGTCGAAAAACTTTTGCAACAAGTCGAGCTTTGTAGATAGTAACACTACTATCAGTGTCCGTCTTCCTCTTGAAGATCCATTTATTCAACATGGCTTGCTGATCATTGAGCAAGTCAATCAAAGTCCACACTTTGTTCTCGTACATGGATCATATCTCAGATTTTATGGCCTCAAGCCATTTCGTGGAATCTGGGCTCATCATCGCTTCCTCATAGTTCGTAGGTTCATCATGGTCTAGTAACATGACTTGCAGAATATGGTTACCGTACCACTCTGGTGCGGATCTTACTCTCGAAGACCTACAAGGTTTGGCAGCAACTTGATCTGAAGTTTCATGATCATCATCATTAACTTCCTCACTAATTGGTGTAGTAATCACTGGAACTGATTTCTGTGATGAACTACTTTCCAATAAGGGAGAAGGTACAATTACCTCATCAAGTTCTACTTTCCTCCCACTCACTTCTTTCGAGAGAAACTTCTTCTCTAGAAAGGATCCATTCTTAGCAACAAATGTTTTGCCTTTGGATCTATGATAGAAGGAGTACCCAACAGTTTCCTTTGGGTATTCTATGAAGACGCACTTCTCCGATTTGGGTTCGAGCTTATCAGGTTGAAAACCTTTTTCATATAAGCATCGCAACTCCAAACTGACAACTTAGGTTTACTGCTAAACCATAGTTCATACGGTGTTGTCTCAACGGATTTAGATGGTGCCCTTTTAACGTGAATGCAACTGTCTCTAATGCATAACCACAAAACGATATTGGTAAATCGGTAAGAGACATCATAGATTGCACTATATCCAATAAAGTACTGTTATGACGTTCGGACACACCATTAAGCTGTGGTGTTCCAGGTGGCATGAATTTGTCAAACTATTCCACATTGTTTTAATTGAAGACCAAACTCGTAACTCAAATATTTGTCTCCGCGATTAAATTGCAGAAACTTTATTTTCTTGTTACGATAATTCTCCACTTCACTCTGAAATTCTTTGAACTTTTCAAATGTTTTAGACTTGTGTTTCATTAAGTAGATATATGCATATCTGCTCAAATCATCTATGAAGGTTAGAAAATAATGATACTTGCCACGAGCCTTCATACTCATTGGTCTGCATACATCAGTATGTATGATTTCCAACAAGTCAGTAGCTCGTTCCATTGTTCCGAAGAACGGAGTTTTAGTCATCTTGCCCAAAAGGCACGGTTCGCAAGCATCAAATGATTCATAACCAAGTGATTCCAAAAATCCATCTTTATGGAGTTTCTTCATGCGCTTTACACCGATATGACCCAAACGGCAGTGCCACAAACAAGTTGCACTATCATTATTAACTTTTCATCTTTTGGCATCAATATTATGAATATGTGTATCACTACAATCGAGATCCAACAAACTATGTTCATTGGGTGTATGACCATCGAAGGTCTTATTCGTGTAAACAGAACAACAATTATTCTCTGACTTTAAATGAATAACCGTATTGCAATAAACATGATCAAATCATATTCATGCTCAACGCAAACGCCAAATAACATTTATTTAGGTTTAACACTAATCCCGAAAGTATAGGGAGTGTGCGATAATGATCATATCAATCTTGGAACTACTTCCAACACTCATCGTCACTTCCCCTTCAACTAGTCTCTGTTTATTCTGTAACTCCTGTTTCGAGTTACTAATCTTAGCTACCGAACAAGTATCAAATACTCAGGGGCTACTATAAACACTAGTAAGGCACACATCAATAACCTATATATCAAATATACCCTTGTTCACTTTGCCATCCTTCTTATCCACCAAATATTCAGGGCATTTCCGCCGTCCAGTGACCATTTCCTTTGCAGTGTAAACACTCAGTTTTAGGCTTTGGTTCAGCTTTGGGCTTCTTCGTGGGAGTGAAAACTTGCTTGTCATTCTATTTGAAGTTCCCTTTCTTTCCCTTTGTACTTTACTTGAAACTAGTGATCTTGTCAACCATCAACACTTGATGCTCTTTCTTGATTTCTACCTTCGTCGATTTCAACATCATGAAGAGCTCGGGAATCGTTTCCGTCATCCCTTGCATACTATAGTTCATCACAAAGTTCTACTAACTTGGTGATGGTGACTAGAGAACTCTGTCAATCACTATTTTATCTGGAAGATTAACTCCCACTTGATTCAAGCGATTGTAGTACCCAGACAATCTGAGCACATCCTCACTAGTTGAGCGATTCTCCTCCATCTTTTAGCCATAGAACTTGTTGGAGACTTCATATCTCTCAACTCGGGTATTTTCTTAAAATATTAACTTCAACTCCTGGAACATCTCCTATGGTCCATGACGTTCAAAACGTCTTTGAAGTCCCGATTCTAAGCCGTTAAGCATGGTGCACTAAACTATCAAGTAGTCATCATATTGAGCTAGCCAAACGTTCATAACGTCTGCATCTGCTCCTACAATAGGTCTATCACCTAGCGGTGCATTAAGGACATAATTCTTCTGTGCAGCAATGAGGATAAACCTCAGATCATGGATCCAATCCGCATCATTGCTACTAACATCTTTCAACACAGTTTTCTCTAGGAACATATCAAAATAAACATATGAAAGCAACAACGCGAGCTATTGATCTATAACATAATTTGCAAAATACTACCAGGACTAAGTTCATGATAAATTTAAGTTCAATTAATCATAATACTTAAGAACTCCCACTTAGACAGACATCTCTCTAGTCATCTAAGTGATTACGTGATCCAAATCAACTAAACCATGTCCGATCATCACGTGAGATGGAGTAGTTTCAATGGTGAACATCACTATGTTGATCATATCTACTATATGATTCACGTTCGACCTTTCGGTCTCCATGTTCCGAGGCCATATCTGTATATGCTAGGCTCGTCAAGTTTAACCTGAGTATTCCGCGTGTGCAACTGTTTTGCACCCGTTGTATTTGAACGTAGAGCCTATCACACCCGATCATCACATGGTGTCTCAGCACGAAGAACTTTCGCAACGATGCATACTCAGGGAGAACACTTCTTGATAATTAGTGAGAGATCATCTTAAAATGCTACCGTCAAACAAAACAGAATAAGATGTATAACAGATAAACATCATATGCAATCAAAATATGTGACATGATATGGCCATGATCATCTTGTGCCTTTGATCTCCATCTCCAAAGTACTGTCATGATCTCTATCGTCACCGGCACGACACCATGATTTTCATCATCTTGATATATATCAATGTGTCGTCACATGGTCGTCTCGCCAACTATTGCTCTTGCAACTATTGCTATCGCACAGCGATAAAGTAAAGCAATTATTTGGCACTTGCATCTTATGCAACAAAGAGATAACCATAGGGCTTTTGTCAGTTGCCGATAACTTCAACAAAACATGATCATCTCATACAACAACTTATATCTCATCACGTCTTGACCATATCACATCACAACATGCCCTGCAAAAACAAGTTAGACGTCCTCTACTTTGTTGTTGCAAATTTTATGTGGCTGCTACGGGCTTTGCAAGAACCGTTCTTACCTACGCATCAAAACCACAACGATAGTTCGTCAAGTTAGTGTTGTTTTAACCTTCGCAAGGACCGGGCGTAGCCACACTCGGTTCAACTAAAGTTGGAGAAACTGACACCCGCCAGCCACCTGTGTGCAAAGCACGTCGGTAGAACCAGTCTCGCGTAAGCATACGCGTAATGTCGGTCTGGGCCGCTTCATCCAACAATACCACCGAACCAAAGTATGACATGATGGTAAGCAGTATGACTTGTATCGCCCACAACTCACTTGTGTTCTACTCGTGCATATAACATCAACGCATAAAACCTAGGCTCGGATGCCACTATTGGGGAACGTAGTAATTTCAAAAAATTTCCTACGCACACGCAAGATCATGGTGATGGCATAGCAACGAGAGGGGAGAGTCTTGTCCACGTACCCTCGTAGACCGTAAGTGGAAGCGTTATGACAACGTGGTTGATGTAGTCGTACGTCTTCACGATCCGACCGATCCAAGTACCGAACGTACGGCACCTCCGAGTTCAGCACACATTCAGCTTGATGACGATCCCCGGGCTCCGATCCAGCAAAGCTTCGGGGATGAGTTCCGTCAGCACGATGGCGTGGTGACGATGATGATGTTCTACCGGCGCAGGGCTTCGCCTAAACTCCGCGACGATATGACCGGAGTGGAATATGGTGGAGGGGGGCACCGCACACGGCTAAGGAACGATCCGTAGATCAACTTGTGTGTCATGGGGTGCCCCCCTGCCCCCGTATATAAAGGAAGGAGGGGGGAGGTGTGGCCGGCCTAGGAGGGGGCGCGCCAAGGGGAGTCCTACTCCCACCGGGAGTAGGACTCCCTCCTTCCTTGTTGGAGTAGGAGAAGTGGAAAGAGGGGGAGAGGGAAAAGGAAAAGGGGGCTGCCCCCCTTGTCCAATTCGGACCAGAGGGGGGGCGCATGCCTCTTTCCTTTTGGCCTCTCTCCTCTATTCCCGTATAGCCCAATAAGGCCCATATACTCCCCGGCGAATTCCCGTAACTCTCCGGTACTCCGAAAAATACCCGAATCACTCGGAACCTTTCCGAACTCCGAATATAGTCGTCCAATATATCGATCTTTACGTCTCGACCATTTCGAGACTCCTCGTCATGTCCCCGATCTCATCCGGGACTCCGAACTCCTTAGGTACATCAAAACTCATAAACTCATAATATAACTGTCATCGAAACCTTAAGCGTGCGGACCCTACCGGTTCGAGAACTATGTAGACATGACCTAGAACTATTCTTGGTCAATAACCAATAGCGGAACCTAGATGCCCATATTGGCTCCTACATATTCTACGAAGATCTTTATCGGTCAAACCGCATAACAACATACTTTGTTCCCTTTGTCATCGGTATGTTACTTGCCCGAGATTCGATCGTCGGTATCTAATACCTAG
This sequence comes from Triticum aestivum, assembly GCF_018294505.1. Taxonomy (NCBI): domain Eukaryota; kingdom Viridiplantae; phylum Streptophyta; class Magnoliopsida; order Poales; family Poaceae; genus Triticum; species Triticum aestivum. The sequence goes on from NC_057798.1 coordinate 537,881,271, forward strand.
TTCAATCTCGTTACCGGCAAGTCTCTTTACTCGTTCCGTAATGCATCATTCCGTAACCAACTCATTTGGTCACATTGCTTGCAAGGCTTATAAAGATGTGCATTACCGAGAGGGCCCAGAGATACCTCTCCGACAATCGGAGTGACAAAACCTAATCTCGAAATACGCCAACTCAACATGTACCTTTGGAGACACCTGTAGTACTCCTTTATAATCACCCAGTTATGTTGTGACGTTTGGTAGTACCCAAAGTGTTCCTCCGGTAAACGGGAGTTGCATATTTCTCATAGTTATAGGAACATGTATAAGTCATGAAGAAAGCAATAGCAATATACTAAACGATCAAGTGCTAGGCTAACGGAATGGGTCATGTCAATCACATCATTCTTCTAATGATGTGATCCCATTAATCAAATGACAACAGATGTCTATGGTTAGGAAACATAACCATCTTTGATTAATGAGCTAGTCAAGTAGAGCCATACTAGTGACTATATGTTTGTCTATGTATTCACACATGTATCATGTTTCTGGTTAATACAATTCTAGCATGAATAATAAACATTTATCATGATATAAGGAAATAAATAATAACTTTATTATTGCCTCTAGGGCATATTTCCTTCATTCGTGTCCCTCTGTTGTGCCTATATAAGAGAGGTCGCTCCTCTCCCGAGAGACACATCAGAAGGTTCTCTTCCTCTTGCCACACAGTTCCAAACTCTGCGCTACTGCTGTCTTCCTTATCCCGGCTTGCGGCGTGCAGCGTGCGTCGGGACAGTAGGCCTCCGAGACCGCACCTTTTGAGTCCTTTACGGGAGAAGGGTGATAAGGTTTTTGGGGAGCGCTCAGCGCGACTACTGGTTGCTTCATCACGGACGATCCGGTCGCCGACGACTACTTCCCCGACGACGACTTCTTCCCCGACGTCCACGACCTCCTCGACGACATGGCAGGCGAGGACATCGACCCCAAGTCCAGCGCTTCTGCTGCTGCTGTGCCGTACGTGTTCTTATCCTTTCTGTTAGAAGTCCTGCTACAGTTCTTGGCTCTAGTTTCTGCCCTACATATGTTAGGTTCTATGTGGTATAAGCATCTTCATCTAGTGTCTGTTCTAGATGTGTTTACCTCAAGTTCATATATGCAGACGATGTTTACCTTCTCTCTGTCAGATTGCATGACTTGCTTTATATTTGCTATATTAGTCATGCTTTATGTAGTATTTCTGATAATAAAATCATTCGGAAAATAGCTCATATTTCCAACAAATCATCCTTATTCTTCATGTTGTGCTTCAAAGTATCATACAAGGGGTAATGCTACTATCTAGCTCAAAAGATATAAGTGAAGCACATAGAGTATTCTAGTAAATTTCAATCAAGGGGTAATGCTACTATCTCTTTTTCCACACTTGTGCTTCAAAGTAGCACCTTATTCTTCATGTAGTGAGTATCATATATTGTGCTTCAAAGTAGCACCATGTTTTCATGTAGAGAGTCTCATAGGTTGTCACTTTCATATACTAGTGGGAATTTTTCATTATAGAACTTGGCTTGTATATTCCTACGATGGGCTTCGACAAATGCCCTAGGTCTTCGTGAGCAAGCAAGTTGGATGCACACCCACTAGTTTTCTTTTGTTGAGCTTTCATTCATTTATAGCTCTAGTCCATCCGTTGCATGGCAATCCCTACTCCTCATGTTGACATCAATTGATGGGCATTGCCATAGCCCGTTGATTATCCTCGTCAATGTGAAACTTCCACCTTTTTTGTCTTCTCCACACAATCCCCAATCATTATTCTATTCCACCCATAGTGCTATATCCATGGCTCATGCTCATGTATTGCGTGAAGGTTGAAAAAGTTTGAGATTATTTAAGTACGAAACAATTGCTTGGCTTGTCATCGGGGGTATAGAAGTTGGGAACATCTTTGTGTGACGAAAATGAAGCATAGCCAAACTATATGATTTTGTAGGGATGAACTTTCTTTAGCCATGTTATTTTGAGAAGACATGATTTCTTTTATTAGTATGCTTGAAGTATTACTATTTCTTTTGTCAATATGAACTTTTATTTTGAATCACTTGGATCTGAACATTCATGCCACAATAAAGAGAAATTACATTGAGAATTATGCTAGGTAGCATTCCACATCAAAAATTCTGTTTTTATCATTTACCTACTCGAGGACGAGCAGGAATTAAGCTTGGGGATGCTTGATACGTCTCCAACATATCTATAATTTTTGATTGTTCCATGCTATTATATTACCTGTTTTGGATGTCTATGGGCTTTATTTTACACATCTATATCATTTTTGGGACTAACCTACTAACCGAAGGCCCAACCCGTATTGTTGTTTTTTGCCTATTTCAGTATTTCGAAGAAAAGGAATATCAAATGGAGTCCAAACGGAATGAAACCTTCAGGAGCGTGATTTTTGGAACGAACGTGATCCAGAGGACTTGGAGTGCAAGCCAAGAAGCAGCCGAGGCGGCCACAAGATAGGAGGGCGCGCCCACCCCTCATAGGCGCGCCCCCTATCTTGTGGGCCCCTCGAGCGGCCACCGACGTACTTCTTCCTCCTATATAAGCCTACATACCCCGAAAACATCCAGGGAGCCACCGAAGAAATATTTCCACCATCGTAACCTTCTGTATCCGTGAGATCCCATCTTGGAGCCGTTGTCGGCGTTCTACCGGAGGGGGAATCCACCATGGAGGGCTTCTACATCAACACCATAGCCCCTCCAATGAGTTGTGAGTAGTTTACCACAGACCTTCGGGTCCATAGTTATTAGCTAGATGGCTTCTTCTCTCTTTTTTGGATCTCAATACAATGTTCTCCCCATCTCTTGTGTTGATCTATTCGATGTAATCTCTTTTTACGGTGTGTTTGTCGAGATCCGATGAATTGTGGGTTTATGATCAAGTTTATCTATGAATAATATTTGAATCTTCTCTAAATTCTTTTATGTATGATTGAGTTATCTTTGCAAGTCTCTTCGAATTATCAGTTTGGTTTGGCCTACTAGATTGATCTTTCTTGCCATGGGAGAAGTGCTTAGCTTTGGGTTCAATCTTGCGGTGTTCTTACCCAATGACAGAAAGGGTTGCAAGACACGTATTGTATTGTTGCCATCAAGGATAAAAATATGGGGTTTATATCATATTGCTTGTGTTTATCCCTCTACATCATGTCATCTTTCTTAATGCGTTACTCTGTTCTTATGAACTTAATACTCTAGATGCATGCTGGATAGCGGTCGATGTGTGGAGTAATAGTAGTAGATGCAGGCAGGAGTCGGTCTACTTGTCATGGACGTGATGCCTATATACATGATCATGCCTAGATAACATCATAATTATTCGCTTTTCTATCAATTGCTCGACAGTAATTTGTTCACCCACCGTAATACTTATGCTATCTTGAGAGAAACCTCTAGTGAAACCTATGGCCCCTGGGTCTATCTTTTATCATATAAGTTTCCAATCTATTTTTATTCGCATCTTTATTTTCTGAATCTATATTACAAAATACCAAAAATATATTTATCTTATCATATTATCTCTATCAGATCTCACTTTCGCAAGTGGCCGTGAAGGGATTGACAAACCCTTTATCGCGTTGGTTGCGAGTTCTTTGTTTGTTTGTGTAGGTTCATGGGACTTGTGAGGAGCCTCCTATTGGATTGATACCTTGGTTCTCAAAAATTGAGGGAAATACTTAATACTTATGCTACTGTGCTGCATCGCCCTTTCCTCTTCAAGGAAAACCAACACAAGCTCAAGACGTAGCAGTGGGCGGTGAGGCCTCTGCGGCAGCAAAGCTGGCCATGGGAGGCAGGAGCAGGCGGCACGACCGGCGTTGCTTTGGGCGGTTGGAGCAAGAAGATCAGAGGTTGAAGAAGCACTACGGCCGCTGGATGGACATCGTACGGTCACTACAGCTAGAATCATTTATATTGACTAAGTTGACAAAGCCCTTGGTATGCGTCAACTTAGTAGGCCCACAGGTCAGCCTCCGAAACAGTGCGCCCCAGATGTCAGGGGGAGGAATCATTTTTTGGGCAGCCGAAGCTAGAATATCCGAGATTGAAGAAGAAGCACGACATCCGTTGGATAGACATCCAACGGCCACTACTGCTAGAACCGTGTGTTGACTATAATAAGTTGACAAAGCCTTGCATACACGTCAACCTTTTTTAGGGGACGCATCAACTTAGTAGGCCCACAAGTGTGTGGCAGAGAACTTATAGCCCATTTGCAATTTGTAAGAATGTACAACCCATTTTTGAATTCTAATGGAATTTACTACAACCCATTTACAGTTTGTTAAAAGTACAACCCATTTTCTCACTAGGACAATGATTAATAATTTCAACCAACCATTCAAAACAGAATTCAAAAAAATCTCCCACATTTTGATGGGATCCGAAATATTTTTATCCTGAAATTTCTAGTCAAGTTAAATATAAATTTGTATTACGTAAAAATCCAACGAAACATTGCACGCGCAACAATTAAAAATTAAGATTTTCAAAATCCATAAATAATATTTTATAAACTAATGTCGTGTTTGGTGCATTTTCTTTATAGTTACTGCCCACTTTTTATAATTGCATCCCATTTATTATTTTTTAAATCCCATTTTCCTGTTAAGCCGAATGCATCCCTCCCAGAAAAGATTTGCAACCCAACGGGGCGGAGAATAACAAGTTGACCTTGCGTGGGTATTCCTCAAAAAAACGTATAGCTGGGCTAGCCATTTTCATATTGAAAAAAATTAATATCTGGGCTGGATATCTGGCCTGGGCTAGATGGGCCACAGCCCACCTAGTTAATACCCTGCTCTCCTCTAAACAACAACGAAAACATCGCCAAGAAAAACTCTGTAGTGCTCACGCCTCAAAAACACAAGTACTGCTCGAGCTGCTTGGTCCCAGCTGTCGGCCGCACCTTGTGCAATTCTCTCATTTATATTGACTACATAGGTTGACAATGGTATGGGACCGTGATGTCAGGAAACCAGGAGGAAGAAAAAAAAATAGTTGTACATAATAAGGAGGCACTTGCGTACGTACGCTATGGCCCTAGTGGGTCCCTACTGTCATCCAGTCAAAATAAAGTCATCTCCTGAATCCTCATGTTCGTTGACTGTGTTAACAATGCACGGCGCCACGGCGAGCGCAACAACTCGAAGGACGACGGAGAGGGCCTCGCGGGCCCTATGGATGGTCTGGTACAGCGCCCGCTGCTCATTCAGGAAGCCAGGATCACCAGACACCTATGAGTACCTTCGAGAGACTGAGACGACATGAAACAGTAAGGCCGTGCTTGGGAGCTCTGGTTTATTTCACACATGTATTAAGACACAAGTGTAATTTACTCGTCATCGGAAACAACGCGTGAAATACAGGCGTAATGAAACCAAGGGCCCGAGGTCTGTAAGTAACCGACGGGTTACGCGTGTAATTTGAGAGACCAGTGTATATTTTACTAGTCGAAATCGACCAACCAAGCGCTTCGCTCGAGACCATATGCTTTTATTTACAAGCGTCAGTTTTACAAGCGGTTTTGGTTGGAAAGCGACGATCCAATCACAGCCTAAGATGATGAGTTGGTCGGAAGATCATATGGTTTCACGTCTAACCTACCCAACTTGTCGTATAGGCTATGAATGAAACATAAGACAATGAACTTCTTAAGCACGGAAATAACAGAAGCGAACGATCTTCTTAACAAGCAAATCATTAGCATTAGATCAACATGCAAAACAATGTGAAGCATTATTCTCAGGAGGCATGGTGAACAGCTCGTGATGTTGCATGCCACAACGTTCCAAGCTCAACTTTGCAATCAAACACAAGGCCTGGCATTACATAGACAATATTCAGGACAAACTCTCAACACAGGAATATCTCAGCAGAGTAACTATTTACTTCTAAAACTGAACACAAGAATATGAAAAAATGGTCGACGCTTCTCACAGCAAAGGGCGTCCCACTCCAAAATATCAAATGCATGTCTTCGGACTAACATCAATGAGCAAATTTTGACAAGGTTTTCCCATGCCAATATATATTGCACAAGGCCTGGCATTACATAGACAATATTCAGAACAAACTCTTAATACAGGAATATCTCATCAGAGTAACTATTTACTTCTAAACTGAACACATGAATAGGAAAAAAATGATCGACGCTACTCACAGCAAAGGGCGTCCCACTCAAAAATATCAAATGCATGTCTTCTGGCTAACATCAATGAGCAAATTTTGACAAGCTTTTCCAATTCCAATATATTAAACTAATGTCTTCTTGATAACATCAACGGTTAAACTTTGACAAGCTTTTCCCATTCAAAATATGTAATGCCTATGATCATGGAGTCCTGTCATGGCTTCTTGTACTTGTTTGGGCACTTTTTGAGTTGCCTATGCTCTCTGCAGACTAGTCATGTCACCAGCGTCTACTAATACTCTCTAAAGCTTCTCGGTCATTCCTTCTGTAATGTAGCGCAAACAGTGACTGCTTCTTTCTGCAAAGTGGAACGACCAACTGGACCCAGTAATGCTGCAGTTTGCCTTGGACACATTGGCTCGTTTTGTGCAGTTCAACTAAGATCAAAGTCGGAATAAAACCGAGCTTTAATTTTGATATCCCTGTAAGCAACAATAGGTATAAGGGAAACAATTACTGAGAAATAACGGTTGATGACTTGTACTCCCAGAAGAAAAGCATCTACTGATCTACCTTATCTTAATGGGAAACAAAGCAGGAGAGTAGAAATTCTCCATCAGTGTGATTCATTCATATTGACTGAGACATTATCTTAACAATGCCTTTTTTCAACATTTATAAAGAACGAGAAAGCAGAAAAGTACCATTCCTAAAACAATGCGACTGATTCATTTTAACAGAGACATTATCTTAACAATACCTTGGTTAAACATGTAGAAAGAACTACAAAGCAGGATAGTACCATTCCTAAAACAATGCGACTGATTCGTTTTAACAGAGGCAAAAAAGGAATCATTTACTGGCCAATAAAGGAGGATGAAACATGCGGCCACAAAAATGGTAATCCCGCCAATCCCGAACAAGTGTTGCAGTTTTGAACATAGATTCAGTAGTTAATTAATTCTGAGAGTGGAATTGCTTAATTTTACAAGCGGCATTAGATTAAAAAAACCATAAACAGTTCCAGGGGAGAGTGAGCGCAACAACAACATGTGCTTCCATCTACTTATAAAGGGGGTGATGTAGAGTTTTGTTGTAACAAAGAAACACGCATCATGTCTAGGTTGGGACAATTTTTGCTCACTTAATGGTAAAAGACAGCAGTTCAATAGCTTCAATTCAACATTTATCCAAAACAGTACCAACACAAGAAGCACAACATCTCAAAGCACACTGCACCATCATGTGGATGAAAGTCGGTACTGACGTTTCTTGACCAAGATTTGAAACAGCTAGGGAGGACGATTTGAACGAAATCCAACACATATATGAAAATCTCGATCTCCTTTTGTGCAGTTCCACCAAAATTAAGCAAAGTCACCGGTGTGACATTCAAGTTGAACTACACAAAACACTCCTAAAACATAAGTGTTTCGCGTAGTGAAGCAAAATGTCGCAATAGCAACAATTTGAATAGATATCCCTATTTTATTAGAGGCAAAAAGGGAATTAATTACTGGCAAATAAAGGAGGATGAAACATGCGGCCACAAAAATGGTAATTCCGCCAATCCCTTACAAGTGTTGCAGTTTTGAACTAAGAATCAATAGTTAATTCTACGAGTGGCATTGCTTAATTTTACCAATGACATTAGCTTAACAAAAAGCATAAACAGTTCCAGGGGAGAGTGGGCGCAACAACACCATGTGCTTCCATCTACTTATAAAGGGGGTGATGTAGAGTTTTGTGTAAGAAAGCAACAAGCATCATCTCTGGGTTGGAACAGTTTTTGCTCACTTAATGGTAAAAGATAGTAGTTCAATAGCTTCAATTCAACATTTATCCAAACCAGTACCAAAACAAGTAGCACAACATCTCAAAGCACACTGCACCATCATGTGGATGTGACCAAGATTTGAAATAACTCCACACGAAGACTGGAAACAAATCTCGATCTCCTTTTGTGCAGTTCCACCAAAATTAAGCAAAGTCGCCGGTGTGACATTCAAGTTGAACTGCACAAAACACTCTTAAAACATAAGTGTTTCGCGTACCGAAGCAAAATGTCGCAATAGAAACAAGTTGAATAGATACCCCCATTTTAACAGAGGCAAAAAAGGAAACAATTACTTGCCCATAAAGGAGGATGAAACAAATGGTGACAGAAAGAAGCATCTAACTTATCTTGATGGAAAACAAAGTAGGATAGTAGCATTTCTAAAACGGTTGCATTGATTCATATTAACAGAGACATTCTCTTAAAACAACATTCATTAAAAAATGTAATTTACTTTTAACAGTGGCATTGTTTCAATTTTCCGGTGGCATTCTTAGATTAACAACAGCAAAATAGTTGTATGGGACATGGGACATGGAACATGCCAGCACCATGTGCGTCCACACGTATAAATGGGTGATGCAGAGTATGTAGCCAAGCAGCATATCTGCGTTGGTCCCATATTTGTTCTCTTTGAACCTTTTTCCTATGTGAGGGCAGCAAATCTAGTCCTGCACAAACTACCCGACCCCTAGTTTATTTCCCTTTTCAACAAAGAGATTGGTTCCTTAGAGATGTGTGTACTGGGTTACTCCCTTTTCCCCTTTTCGACCAACAAAGCGGCTGGATAGCCAGTCTATACTACTTTCCGTCCCTCCTTTCCTCATTGAACCACGTCCTAGATTCATGCTCCACCCCACCGCACCCTTCTTTCCTCTTTGAACCAAGACCTAGATTCGACTATAGATCAAAAAAGATCCACATGCAGCTAGAGCAATGACGGTTTCAAAGAAACTTATACCTTAGGGTCGTCGTGATGTGGCAAGGCGTGCAGCGGGAGGCCGGATCTGACCACACTACATTTGGCAGCGAGGAAGAAGGGGTCGGTGGCCCTCCCACACAGGCGCTGGGTGAAAGGGAACATCGCAGGCGGCAGTGGATTGCCTCCCTCACCGAAGGCGATAGAGTGAACGCAGCACCTCCTCCCCTTCCCGGTACGACGGGATCCAGACGCCTCCTTCACCAGCTGTGAGGGGGGAGAGAGAGAGACAAGAGGCCAACGCAGTCTTGTTTATATCTGGTGAAGAGAGGGTGAGAGACTATGAATGTAGCAAACCCTAGCAAAGAAACGCTGAGCCTCTAGCGTGTATATATATATGTAGTGCAGCGAGAGTGTGGAGAGTGCAAACCCTAGCGAACAAGCACTGAGGCTCCAAATTATATATATACCGTAGTACAGACTGAGCTCTGGTGCCTTAACTACACCTGCTTTTGGCTGTATGACAGGTGGGCCAGCCACATTTTGGGCCCACCTGTCATAAACCCACATGCAGGTGCACTAAAGTCAATGAAGCTGCGTCCATATAGTACATGTGTATACAACTAATATATAGTGGAGTGGTTTTCTTATTCTCTCCATAACAATCGTTTTAAATTGTGTAAGTACGAAACGAAACTCTTTATTTAACATACCAGTGAAGAAAACTACTACGTACTTCCGATGAACTAACGATCCACGCATCCTGGTCGCACCTCCTATCCTTCACGTGCGGTACACTACCCTCCCTTAAGTGAACAACCACACATGCACCAAATTATCGGAAACGCGTAAGAGTGTGTACAAATAAAGAATTTTAATTCCAATTATCAGAAAGGTTTGAGAGTATGTAATTATGGTTCGTTGTGTTCGGCCTAAACTTGGTCAAACTTTACAAAGTTTGACTTCAGTCAAATCTAATATGCAGAGTAAATAAAAATGGAGGGCTACTACGTCCATCCGGGTTTTTAGTCCACGCCATTTTTTAATCAAAGTTAATAGTTGGACAAATAAGATTACAGGGGAGCTGGAGACAAAGTTGTGAGAAGGCTTAGAAATCAATACAAAACTTATGCTCTTAGTACCAACGTCGATCCTTCTTCGAGGAAACATTTGGTTCATATTCAATTGTGTGATAAAATTGCACCAACATCAAAGACGACTGCGTCTCCAACGCAACCAAGGTGAACTGACGAAGGATATCATCTCTGTGGGTAACAAGCAAAGAGCACTGATGGAAGACTGCTTGTTTTTCATTGAAAATTGATCAGCTTCACCAGCCAACGCAACCATGAGGTGCAACCATGAGCATCGATAGGTCATCGTGGTGATGCATCATCCATTTGTCATCAAGTTTTGGTGAGGCACCTATGAAGTTCGACAAATCCTCACTGTGGTCTGTTTCTACTCAGTAATCAAGCTCGAGGAAGGAAGAACCACAATTTCTTCATTTAACTAGTGATAGTATTAGATTAGCAGCAGCAATAGGAGCATATGGACAATGACCGCACAACCACCATGTACTTTTTGTCGAAACAACATGTATACCTCCACCGAGGCATAAATTAGGACAACTTTTCGAGTGGCATTTCCTCTATAATAGTAGGTGATGTTGGACCAGCCGACAAACCCTAGCTACTATACATGGGGAGATGGGGAGTAGTCGCATAGAAGAAAACTCGCATGAAGTGACCTGGGGAGCTGGACCAGTACAAGAAGTTATGCCTCAGGTGGGCGAGATGTCGCTTAGGCGGGTGGGAGGGATCTGCCCACACGACGGTAGCGAACAAGGGTGCGGAGGACCTTTGTCCACGCCAGCACCGGCTCCAAGAGGACGGTGCGCATCGGCTTCCTCCATCGCCGACAGGGACAACATCAATTTTGCACCTCCTCACCTCCCGCAGCGGACGGGATTCGGCTGGATCTGTGTCCACCGGTGAGGAGAGAGATAGAGTGGACACTATCATCTTGTTTTGATATGGAGAGAGTGAGAGAGCGAGATGCGATAAACTCTATCAAACAAGAGGCTATAATGGAGTAAAAGATCTCTCCATAGAAGTGGTTTTAAATAGAATACGCGTGTTCCCGGAAAAAAGAAACAAAAACTAGCGGACAATTTTTTAACGTACCAAGAAAGAAAACTCGATAAAAAAACACGCCCCCGCTTCCAGGTTGCGAGAGTCGTCGCACACACACACATAGACATAGACATGCATATCCGTGTTTACGTAAAGTTCCATTTCCATCTCCATCTCCAATTATATTTGTCCAACTGGCACATTATTTATGTTGTTAATTATATATGCAGCAATATTAACGTACGGCATCTCTTGTTTGCGGGCGTCCGGACCGTTGCCACGGCTGCTCCTGACCAACCCGAACCCTCTTCATCACCCGCGCGTGCTTCCCGCTGGAAACGGTCAGTGCCACATTCATGCCCAGCCAGAGCGGACGCGACCTCTCACTGGCGCCGGCATTGAAGCGGCGCGCCGGCTGCTTCCTGGTGCATGAGACTGCTCCGCGTTCAAAGGTCCAATAGCCGGCCACAACATGCATGTAAAAAGTTCTTGGGAGTCTGTGCTACAACTAGCCGGCCACAACATGCATGTAAAAAGTTCTTGGATGTCGACCACTACAATCTCTTCCAGTAGTGCTAGTACTCCATGGTGTGATCCATCGACAAGCAGGCGGGAAATTTATCGTATACTCGGTTTGCGGTGAGTGGCATGCTAAGCGACCATGTGGGGTCGAGCCGTGGAGGAGGGTGAGATACGAACGCGATAGACGTGATTTAAACGTTGGTTTTGCTCGGTGGCGCGATCCAACGAAATGAAACGTTGGTTTCTCTCCGTTTCCATTTTTTCTCCGAAAAAATGGAAACTTTCCACTCCATTTTCATTCCTATTCCAAGGTTGCCCCGTTACAACATTCCATCAAATACAAAGGAAAACTAACACGCATGCTGATGCATCTCAATGATTCACAGATCATAGCCAATATTTACTTCACAACTAAAGACAAAAGTTGTGAGAGCGTGTACGAAAGAAAAACTACTAATGGGGTCACTACAACTTAAACCCTAAACCCTAAACAAGATTTAATTTCCTGGCCAGGTAGAACCTCTCGAAGGAAAGACGGCTGGCACCCTCGGATCATACGATGCTTTCGTGCAGTTCCACGAAAATCGAGCTGAGCATCCCTGATGGCAAAGATATTGAAGAAGTGTGATTAGAATAATAGTACTGGCACTAGTTCATGAGACATAAACTCATCACACGTAGAAGTCAGTAGAACTAGAGAAAGATCGACATGGAGATGGAGCTACATGGGGAGCTGCAGCAGTGGAGCAAGCCGGCTCCAAAAGGATGATGGACTACCTGGGACGTCGGGCTGTAGCTAGAAGGGCGGTTGGGACGCAGCATCGTCCCATACCACGGTGATCTCCGATTGGGACGCACCGACTGTGAGTTTTCTCCCTCGTCGATGTCAACCGCGTCTACGTAGAACATTGTTCCCTCCCCCCGGTTGCGGGATCAGGCCGGATATGTGACCAGCAGTGTGGCCACCGTCATTCTATGCTTGGGAAGAGAGCAACCCAAGCAAGCAGGCTTGTAGCTTAGGCTCCTGCTAGTGTATATATAGTGGTATTCTTTTTCTCTCCATATCAACCATTTTATATTGTGTACGTGTCATTGAAGAGTGAAATGATGGTTGCTTCTTCCGACTAACTTACTGTGTGATTTGACTGCTCCTTAGTGGCCCCTACACATACTCCCCCTACGTGTATGCAACAGTCACACTTCCCGTCAACTTGCCGAATGAGGAGAAGCTTGCAGGACGGGAGAAGCTTGCGCACGATGACTCACAGGACAAGGAGAAACTTTTGACTAATGCAAGCTCTCCCTCGCTCAGGCGGTGGACGTGCAACAGTTAATTCGGCGTCAGATTGCCAGAAGCATACACTATACTAGTACTATTATTGTTCGACTTCCCGAAGAGGCGAACATCCAAGCGCAGAGTTTACTAGTACTAGTACTACTACTATTGTCTATAGAGGTATGTACTATACTACTACTAGGAACCGGATGGAGGAGCGTCTGCACTCTTATTATATTTTTAAAATGTGATAAAGCAATCTTCAACACATTTGGTTCTCTTTGAGGGTTCTCGCATGTGATAATGGAAGTTGATTGCATGGAACACTCGCCACAATTCTCACTTAATTCTGGCTCATATCCTATTACAAATAGGAGCGCTCGGTAATATTTCTTCTTTTTTTGTTATTCAGCATGTAAACAGGCCAACAAACCTTGCGGTGCATCTTTGTGCAAACCGTTCTTGCTGCACTTTGAATGTGGCCGAGAGCTGGCTTGATGAAACACCTTGCTTCCTACTTCTTGTTTTGCGGGGTACCTCGCTTCCTAGTGACCAGTGTATTGGTTGATCGTCCTAAGAATGCTTATATATGAATAAAGCTCTCTCATTTACCTGCAAAAAAGATTAAGCCATATTAACTGGAAAGGAGGGAGTATGGACTAGAACTACTTTTTGGTGTGTCCTGTCAACTCGCAGAACGAGGAGAAGCTTGCAGGACAAGGTGAAGCTCGCTTATGCCTTTTGACTAATGCATCCTACCCTTGCCCAGGAGGTGGACATGCATCAGTTCATTCGGTGTCAGATTTCCAGAGGTATACACTGTAGTACCGAACATGCGGAGTACCATCATTGTTTGACTTCACGAAGAGGCGAAGAGCCAATCGCAAGGTTTAGTAGTACGAGTAGTACTACTACTAGAACCGCATGGTGGAGCGTCTGTACTCTTATTTTTTTTAACTCTGATAAAGTAGACATTTATTCCGGAGAAGGGCGGAAAACGACAACCCAACATGTAATGATGATATCGATCAACCATGCTCGAATATATCTTGGCCTCCGTGCGAGCCCGTATGTGTGTTCTCGCTCCTCGTCTCTCTCAAGGAACGGCGGGTTGGCCATTTTGCCGTCAATTGAGATTGGTTTGCTCACACTCTGGTCCCACATGTCAGTGATATGCCAAGAGGAGGTGCGTTGACCGACTGGCCATACGCGTACTTGGTTTTGGACCTTCATAGTACTCCTCCCTCCATCACAGTTTACTGGGCGCTCTTCATTATGATGCATTTCTCTCAATGCATTTCCACCACCAGAGGGACTTTAGACACGTTTTGTTTAATGCTCAATTAATTAGGGTGTGGTAACCGCAATCAAGTCCACAATTTTCTCTCGATGTACTACTACGGAGTGGAGTAAGTGCATGCATGTGTGTACCCAGGGTGGAAGCACTGCATGCATGTGTGTATGCATTATTTCCTCTAGTAATAGACGCCATGCTATAACTACCAATGCTATTTTTTAGGCCGATCGCTAGTCGCCTTGGTCCCAGAGATTTTTTTGTTTTTTTGAAGCGCGCTCTATAAACAGTGACAGATGGAGTAGTATGAGCGGATTCAAAGAAGAGCGTACTGATAGTTGCTTCTTCTGAGCAACTTACAGTGGGAAAGGTGGATCTTATGATTTGATTGGTCATTACTCACTATTAATGCGGCGAAACGCCCGGGCTGAGTCTCCCATGCGATTGTGCACTACCCCCTCGGTTCTTAAATATACTCCGGATGGAGTAGTATGAGCGGATTCAAAGAAGAGCGTATTGATGGTTGTTTACATAATTGACGTACTATACAAATAATTTCCCAGCGACATGAAATTGTACAATGGTGTGAGCTTTCAGCTTTTGTTTCGCGTGTCTTGCCATCGATGCTCTTTCGGAAACAATAAAAAACTAACTTCCTTGCTAATGCATCTCAATTATTAGCAGATCAGAGCTAATATTTACATCACAACTGAAGACAAAGTTGTGAGAAGGTGTTAAATTAAAATTGATCCATGCTTTCATTGGCAGCAACATCCCCCCAGCTCTGTCTAGATCAACAAGGCATGTTGGGAAAAAGTAGTTGTTTGGAGCATGGAACATTCCGATTATTTTGTGCAGTTCCACTAAAATAGAGTTGAGCGTCCCTGTTCCAAAGATATTAAGTGTGATTACGATAATAGAGGACTGCCGATGAAACAATAAACACACAAATAGAAGCCAGTCACCTTTGCAGTCTCTCTTAAGACTAACTAGTTGGAGAAGATTAGGCTCGGAGTTGGATGATGAGGATAGAGCAAAACCAATCTCCCTTTCTGCAGTCGCACTGAAATGTAGAGATGTTGCTCGTGTGATATTTTAGTACAACTACACAAAACACTCTTAAAAAAAGTGATTTGTGCAGTTTATCAAAAGGTCGCAATAGCAGCGAGGTGAAATGGATAGCCCTGTTTGCAAAAAAGAGGTAGAAAGGAAACAATTACTGGCTAATAACAGTTGATGACACATGAGACGACAAAAAAGAAGCATATTCCTTGTCCTAAGGGAAGATAACAACACGGTTGTGTTTGTCTAAAACAGTTGAGGACGAGATTGCAATATGGAAAGTACGCCGGACGAGCTACGTTTTGGGCAAAGAACTATGGAAGATCCACATGCAGCGATGTGAGAAGACGGGCAGTGGAGCAAGGCCGGAGGGGATACCTGGAGGTCGTCCGGATGTAACTAGGTGAGCGGCGGCAGGCGGAATCTGCCCATACTAAAGCAGCGAGCAGGTGGTGTAGGCCTGATACTTCTCCAATGTATCTATAATTTTTGATTGTTTCATGCTATTATATTACCTGTTTTGGATGTCTATGGGCTTTATTTTACACATTTATATCATTTTTGGGACTAACCTACTAACCGGAGGCCCAGCCCGTATTGCTGTTTTTTTGCCTATTTCAGTATTTCGAAGAAAAGGAATATCAAACATAGTCCAAACGGAATGAAACCTTCGGGAGCGTGATTTTTGGAACGAACGTGATCCGGAGGACTTGGAGTGCAAGTCAAGAAGCAGCCGAGGCAGCCACGAGGGTGGGGGGCGCGCCCCCTGTCTCGTGGGCCCCTCGGGCGGCCACCGACGTACTTCTTCCACCTATATAAGCCTACATACCCCGAAAACATCCAGGGAGCCACCGAAGAAATATTTCCACCACCGTAATCTTTTGTATCCGCGAGATCCCATCTTGGAGCCGTCGCTGGCGTTCTGCCGGAGGGGGATTCCACCACGCAGGGCTTCTACATCAACACCATAGCCCTTCCGATGAGTTGTGAGTAGTTTACCATAGATCTTCAGGTCCATAGTTATTAGCTAGTTGGCTTCTTCTCTCTTTTTGGATCTCAATACAATGTTCTCCCCCTCTCTTGTGGAGATCTATTCGATGTAATCTCTTTTTGCGGTGTGTTTGTCGAGATCCGATGAATTGTGGGTTTATGATCAAGTTTATCTATGAATAATATTTGAATCTTCTCTGAATTCTTTTATGTCTGATTGAGTTATCTTTGCAAGTCTCTTCGAATTATCGGTTTGGTTTGGCCTACTAGATTGATCTTTCTTGCCATGGGAGAAGTGCTTAGCTTTGGGTTCAATCTTGCGGTGTTCTTACCCAGTGACAGAAAGGGTTGCAAGACACGTATTGTATTGTTGCCATCGAGGATAAAAATATGGGGTTTATATCATATTGCTTGAGTTTATCCCTCTACATCATGTCATCTTTCTTAATGCGTTACTCTGTTCTTATGAACTTAATACTCTAGATGCATGCTGGATAGTGGTCGATGTGTGGAGTAATAGTAGTAGATGCAGGCAGGAGTCGGTCTACTTGTTATGGACGTGATGCCTATATACATGATCATGCCTAGATAACATCATAATTATTCAGTTTTCTATCAATTGCTCGACAGTAATTTGTTCACCCACCGTAATACTTATGCTATTTTGAGAGAAGCTTCTAGTGAAACCTATGGCCCCCGGGTCTACCTTTTATCATATAAGTTTCCAATCTACTTTGATTTGCATCTTTATTTTCTGGATCTATATTACAAGATACCAAAAATATATTTATCTTGTCATATTATCTCTATCAGATCTCACTTTCGCAAGTGGTCGTGAAGGGATTGACAACCCCTTTATCGCGTTGGTTGTGAGTTCTTTGTTTGTTTATGTAGGTTCGTGGGACTTGTGAGGAGCCTCCTACTGGATTTATACCTTGGTTCTCAAAAACTGAGGGAAATACTTACGCTACTGTGCTGCATCACCCTTTCCTCTTCAAGGAAAACCAACACAAGCTCAAGACGTAGCAAGAAGGATTTCTGGCGCCGTTGCCGGGGAGGTCTTCGCTCAAGTCAAGACATACCAAGTACCCATCACAAACTCATCTCCCTCGCATTTACATTATTTGCCATTTGCCTCTTATTTTCCTCTCCCCCACTTCACCCTTGCCATTTTATTAGCCCTCTCTTTCCCAATCTCCTCTCTTTTCCGCTTGCCTTCTTCTCTCTTTCGCTTGCCCTTTTTGATCGCGTGTTAGATCGTTTACCTTGTCGTTATGGCTAGTCCTCCTATCCTCGTTATTACTCCTGAATATGAAATTCTCAATTTTAAGCAAAGGGAGGGAGAAAATTTAAAAGATGCTTGGCATAGAATTTGCAATGCTCAAAATAAATCCACTAGGTAGCTTTCTACTTCCGTTCTTCTTCGCAATTTTTATGTAGGCATCACTCCTTGGAACAGATGCGTTCTTAATACCGTTGCCGGAGGGGATTTCTTGAATAGCCACACGTTTGAAGCTTATAATGCTATGTTAGATTTGTTTGGCTCACCACCTCTTTTGGTTAATGGAACTGTTTTAACTTTGGAACATGTCATGCAACGGCTCGAGATCATTGAAAATAAAATTGCCACTGTTGAGTTAATTGCAAATTTGGATAAAAAGATTAATAATCACATTACCCAATACGGATCTAGGGTTGGAGTTACTTTGAAAAATCTTAAAGAGAAAGAACCTATAGTTAATGAAAAATTAGATCTAAATTCTGCAAGAATTGGTAAACTTGAGGATATCATTACTAACTTAGGTTCCGTGTTTTCCTCCATGAAAAACACTCCAAAACCCCCTACCAAAACCGCCAAGTTTATTTATGTTCCTAAAAATAAGGGTGAATCTTCTAATAAGGGGGATGGATCTCAATTCCATAAGTGATCACCCCAACTGTCTCTCTATCATTAAGGAACCTTCTGCTGCAAACGAATTTCTTGAATTTTTGCCTAAAGTTTTTATCATTGCTAAAAAGGGAGAAACCCCTAAAGATTATAAGTGCTCTATTGATGAACCAAGTGCCAAAGATGGCACTACTTAGATCTATCTTCGCTTTTATGCCTAGCTAGGGGCGTTAAACGATAGCGCTAGTTGGGAGGCAACCCAATTTTCTTTGTGTTTCTTGTTCTTGTTACTGTTTAGTAATAAATTTTGCATCTACTTTCTGTTTAGATGTGTTTTCATGTTTATTTAGTGTTTGCGCCAAGTAGAACCGATAGGATAACCTATGATATGAGTTGATTTGATTCTGCTGAAAAACAGAAACTTTGTGCTCACGAGAAAAAATTCAATAAATCACAAAAACGAGCTTTTGCATTGATTCTTTTTGCTTCTGTTCAATAAAAAATTGTTTAGGACATCCTATTTTGGTAGGATTTTTAAAGTTCCAGAAGTTTGCGTTAGTTACAGATTGCTACAGACTGTTCTGTTTTTGACAGATTCTGTTTTTCGTGTGTTGTTTGCTTATTTTGATGCATCTATGGCTAGTATGTAAGGGTATGAACCATAGAGAACTTGGAATACAGTAGGTTTAACACCAATATAAATAAAGAATGAGTTCATTACAGTACCTTATGTGGTGGTTTTGTTTTCTTTCACTAACGGGGCTTATGAGATTTCCTGTTGAGTTTTGTGTTGTGAAGTTTTCAAGTTTTGGGTAAAGATTTGATGGACTATGGAATAAAGGGTGGCAAAAGCCTAAGCTTGGGGATTCCCGAGGTACCCCAAGATATTCAAGAATAGCCAAAAGCCTAATCTTGGGGATGCCCCCGGAAGGCATCCCCTCTTTCGTCTTCGTTCGTTGATAACTTTACTTGGAGCTATATTTTTATTTGCTACATGATATGTGTTTTGCTTGGAGCGTCGTGTATTATATTAGTATTTTCTTTTTAGTTTACCACAATCATCCTTGCTGTAACACACCTTTTAGGAGAACCTCCTTTATTGAAATTTATTAGAATACTCTATGTGCTTCACTTATATCTTTTGAGCTAGATAGTTTTTGCTCTAGTGCTTCACTTATATCTTTTAGAGCACGGCGGTGGTTTAATTTTGAAGAAATTGTTGATCTCTCATGCTTCACTTATATTATTTTGAGAGTCTTTTAGAACAGCATGGTATTTGCTATGGTTATAAATTGGTCCTAGAATGATGAGCATCCAAGTTGGGTATAATAAAAACTATCATAGAAAGTGAATTGGATGCTATGATCAACTTGATACTTGATAATTATTTTGAGATAGGGAGGTAGTGATATTAAAGTCATGCTAGTTGGGTGATTATGAATTTAAAGAATGCTTGTGTTGAAGTTAGCAAGTCCCGTAGCATGCACGTATGGTTAAAGTTGTGAAACAAATTTGAAGCATGAAGTGTACCTGGCTTGTGCATCCTTATGAGTGGCGGCCGGGGACGAGCGATGGTCTTTTCCTACCAATCTATCACCCTAGGAGCATGCGCTAGTGCTTGGTTTTTGATGACTTCTAAATTTTTGCAATAAGTATATGACTTCTTTTGACTAATGTTGAGTTCATGGATTATACGCACTTTTACCTTTCCATCATTGCTAGCCTCTTCGGTACGGTGCATTGCCCTTTCTCACCTTGAGAGTTGGTGCAAACTTTGCCGGTGCATCCAAACCCCGTGATATGGTACGCTCTATCACACATAAACCTCCTTATATCTTCCTCAAAACAGCCACCATACCTATCTATTTATGGCATTTCCATAGCCATTCTGAGATATATTGCCATGCAACTTTCCACCATTCCGTTCATCATTATTACAACATGCATTACTATTGTCATATTGCCATTGCATGATCATGTAGTTGACATCGTATTTGTGGCAAAGCCACCATGCATAATTTTTATACATGTCACTCTTGATTCATTGGACCATCCCGGTACACCGCCGGAGGCATTCATATAGAGTCATACGTTGTTCTAGTTTTGAGTTGTAATTCATGTGTTGTAATCAATAAAAGTGTGATGATCGTCATTATTAGAGCATTGCGCAAAAAAGGAAAGGCCAAATAAAAAAAGAAAAAGAAAAAGAAAAAGAAAAAAAGAAAAGAAAGAAAAAAAGGAAAAAGAAAAAGAAAAAAAATAAAAAAAATAAAGGGGCAATGCTCCTATCTCTTTTTCCACACTTGTGCTTCAAAGTAGCACCTTGTTCTTCAATGTAGTGAGTCTCATATATTGTGCTTCAAAGTAGCACCATGTTTTCATGTAGAAAGTCTCATAGGTTGTCACTTCCATATACTAGTGGGAATTTTTCATTATAGAACTTGGCTTGTATATTCCTACGATGGGCTTCCTCAAATTCCCTAGGTCTTTGTGAGCAAGCAAGTTGGATGCACACCCACTAGTTTTCTTTTGTTGAGCTTTCATTCATTTATAGCTCTAGTGCATCCGTTGCATGGCAATCCCTACTCCTCATGTTGACATCAATTGATGGGCATTCCCATAGCCCGTTGATTATCCTCGTCAATGTGAGACTTTCTCCTTTTTATCTTCTCCACACAATCCCCAATCATTATTCTATTCCACGCATAGTGCTACATACCCCGAAGTAGCCGAGGGTGGGGGCACGCCCACCCCTACAGGGAGCGCCCCCTGTCTCGTGGGCCCCTCGGGCAACCACCGACATACATCTTCCTCCTATATAAGCCTACATACCCCGAAAACATCCAGGGAGCCACCGAAGAAATATTTCCACCACAGTAACCTTCTGTATCCGCGAGATCCCATCTTGGAGCCGTCGTCGGCGTTCTGCCGGAGGGGGATTCCACCATGGAGGGCTTGTACATCAACACCATAGCCCTTCTGATGAGTTGTGTGTAGTTTACCACAGACCTTTGGTTACATAGTTATTAGCTAGTTGGCTTCTTCTCTCTTTTTGGATCTCAATACAATGTTCTCCCCCTCTCTTGTGGAGATCTATTCGATGTAATCTCTTTTTGCGGTGTGTTTGTCGAGATCCGATGAATTGTGGGTTTATGATCAAGTTTATCTATGAATAATATTTGAATCTTCTCTGAATTCTTTTATGTATGATTGAGTAATCTTTGCAAGTCTCTTTGAATTATCGGTTTGGTTTGGCCTACTAGATTGATCTTTCTTGCCATGGGAGAAGTGCTTAGCTTTGGGTTCAATCTTGCGGTGTTCTTACCCAGTGACAGAAAGGGTTGCAAGACACGTATTGTATTGTTGCCATCGAGGATAAAAATATGGGGTTTATATCATATTGCTTGAGTTTATCCCTCTACATCATGTCATTATGAACTAAATACTCTAGATGGGGTTTAATGCGTTACTCTGTTCTTATGAACTTAATACTCTAGATGCATGCTGGATAGCGGTCGATGTGTGGAGTAATAGTAGTAGATGCAGGCAGGAGTCGGTCTACTTGTTATGGACGTGATGCCTATATACATGATCATGCCTAGATAACATCATAATTATTCGCTTTTCTATCAATTGCTCGGTAGTAATTTGTTCACCCACCGTAATACTTATGCTATTTTGAGAGAAGCCTCTAGTGAAACCTATGGCCCCCCGGGTCTATCTTTTATCATATAAGTTTCCAATCTACTTTTATTTGCATGTTTATTTTCTGCATCTATATTACAAAATACCAAAAATATATTTATCTTATCATATTATCTCTATCAGATCTCACTTTCGCAAGTGGCCGTGAAGGGATTGACAACCCCTTTATCGCGTTGGTTGCGAGTTCTTTGTTTGTTTGTGTAGGTTCGTGGGACTTGTGAGGAGCCTCCTACTGGATTGATACCTTGGTTCTCAAAAACTGAGGGAAATACTTACGCTACTGTGCTGCATCACCCTTTCCTCTTCAAGTAAAACCAACGCAAGCTCTAGACATAGCAAGGCCCTACCGCGCCGGAGCTTGGTCAGAGAGAACGGTGCGTACCACAGATCGGGACGTGCTGCCTCGGCGTTGTTGAACGGAGAAACGATGCACATCCTCCCTTCCTGCCGGCGGACGGGATGCGACCGGATCAGTGACCAACGGTGAGAGAGAGAGAGAGGCCACCGCAGCCATGTGTGAGATACTCTATAGAGAGACAAACCAGGAAGGCATGCTCCATTGTATATAGTGGAGCGGACTACCTTTTTCTCCATAAAAATTGTTTTATGTTCTATGTATGTGCCATTGAGCGATATAACTTTATTTAAAAATAATGCGCCAACGCATCAAGTCGAACTTTTTTTCGTGCACGCGTGGTTCATGACCTCCGTAGGTAAACAACCGCTACACGCGTTGAAATTAGCACGTGGGCTACCATTTCGTACAGAAATGAGCTCCACCGTGTACCCGCGCTGGTGTGGCTGGGCACGAAGCGTGAGTACATGCACGGTGCACCTATTCTCTTCTTGTTTACATACACCACCTACGTGGGGTTGTGTGAGAGAGATACAAACGTAGAGAGATATAGTATGTGGGTTCATGACAGTTTTTGGGGGGGGGGGGTCAATCAAAAAATGTAACACATGCAATGTGTGTGAAATAGAGTCCTGGATATATCATATACATTGAGGGGGCGATCCACGAGAAGAGAGTGGAGGTATCATCGGCTTGAGGTGTCCATAGAATCAAAGAGAGGGATGATGTGTGTGTGCGCGTGTGATCGATAAAGAGTGCCATTGAATTTGTGTGTCTCACGTCAAAGATATAGAGTGGTTGACCTACTGGAACGTGAGAGGGGACAGATGCAGTTTGTCTCTGTGGCATGGATACCTACCTACATCGCTCGACTATCGGTGTGGGGGGGGATCGATCCGCATCCATGCATATGTGTAGGAGAGGAATAAGGTTGGGAGATAGACAGAGCTAGAGTGTTGGAGGGGGTGGTAGTGGAGTTGCTTCTAACAAATGGTGGGATAGGCTTGCTAGACAAACGGAGGGCACGCCTGCCATATCAATAAGAGAGTGGATGGCTGCCTGTCTGTGCACGTGTGTGTGAGAGACGGGTCAGGAGGCATGCACGAATGATGAGGGGGGACGATATGGTTGTGGTAAGCAGACGTAACTACATAGGAATATCAATCGTACTTTGTCAGAGAAAGGAGAGACATAACTTGTGAGGTACGTCGATCGATGGGGGGGGAATAGTTAAAGTCGACCTAGGTATATGTTGGGAGATCGATCGGTATACATGCATGTGTGTGTTAGAAGCAAATGAGGCATGGAGAGAAGGATAGAGAGAGAGGGATGCATCTATGAGGTGGTGTGAGAGGCATACTATATCGAGGGGGAAGGAGTGTGCAAGCACGCGATCGATGAAAAGAGTGGTGGGAGTGAGGCATGGATGGTGATAAGAGAAGAGGGGAAGCTTGTGTTTGTGCTAGGCACACCTGGCTAGAGAGGCATATCAATCGATGTGTGCCGTAAAGATGGAGCTGGGGGGCCTACACACACCGTGGGTGAACGACCTAAAGTGAAAAGACGAATTTGCGCGATGGAGCTAGAGAATGCCGAGGGAGGGTGAGAGGGATGCGGGCATGTGCATGCACGAGAGAAAGTTAGCACTAGCTACAAAGATAAGAGGATTGTGTGGGTGTAAAAGACAAATAGAGATCATACTTCATTATAAAAAGTGAATTCGAATATTTGAAGAATTTATCATAGTGTTTTAAACCGACACATGTGTGAATATATATAACGGTGATACACATGGTGTGGTTATGAAGATGTTATACTACATATAATATATTTTATCTCTGCTCTTATAAAAAACGGAGTTGTTGATGATGGTGTGCCTGCCATCCTGCAATATAGGCCGTCCGATTTATATCTGACGGATAGGAAGGAAACTATGGCAATTTTGAAAAAAAAGATACCCACACCCCTCTCCATATTTGCAAATTAGGCCTCTCCTTGATCATGTTGATGTTCTGTGGAACGCATGGGCATCTTGCTAGTCCTACGTATAATATATAGAACATTGATTATAATCTGGGCTAATGTGTGGCTTTTGCAGCTCAGGTCTAAATACTTGTTATTGTTGGGGAACATAGCAGAAATTCAAAATTTTCCTATGTGTCACCAAGATCTATCTATGGAGAAACCAGCAACGAGGGGAAGGAGAGTGCATCTACATACCCTTGTAGATCGCTAAGCGGAAGCATTCAAGAGAACGGGGTTGAAGGAGTCGTACTCGTCGTGATCCAAATCACCGGAGATCCAACTGCCGAACGGACGACACCTCCGCGTTCAACACACGTGCAGCCCAGTGACGTCTCCCACGCCTTGATCCAGCAAGGAGAGAGGGAGAGGTTGAGGAAGACTCCGTCCAGCAGCAGCACAACGGCGTGGTGGTGGTGGAGGAGCGTGGCAATCCTGCAGGGCTTCGCCAAGCACCGCGAGATATGAGGAGAAAGAGAGGTAGGGCTGCGCCAACAGAAGAAGAAACTTCGTGTGTTGGGCTGCTCCTATGCCTCCACTATATATAGGGGGAGAGGGGGGGCTGCGCCCCCACCTAGGGATCCACCCTAGGGGCAGCGGCCAGCCCAAGATCTCATCTGGGGGGCGGCCAAGGGGGGGAGAGGGGAAACTTGCCCCCCAAGTTAGGTGGGTGCACCCCCTCCCCCAAACCCTAGGCGCCTTGGGCCCTTGTGGGGCGGCGCACCAGCCCACCTAGTACTGGTCCCCTCCCACACTTGGCCCATGCAGCCCTCCGGGGCTGGTGGCCCCACTTGGTGGATCCCCGAGACCCTCCCGGTGGTCCTGGTACGTTACTGATAAAACTCGAAACTTTTCCGGTGAACAAAACAGGACTTCCCATATATAAATCTTTACCTCCGGACCATTCCGGAACTCCTCTTGATGTCCAGGATCTCATCCGGGACTCCGAACAACATTCGGTAACCACATACAAACTTCCTTTATAACCCTAGCTTCATCGAACCTTAAGTGTGTAGACCCTACGGGTTCGGGAATCATGCAGACATGACCGAGACGTTCTCCAGTCAATAACCAACAGCGGGATCTGGATACCCATGTTGGCTCCCACATGTTCCACGATGATCTCATCGGATTAACCACGATGTCAAGGACTCAATCAATCCCGTATACAATTCCCTTTGTCTAGCGATATTGTACTTGCCCGAGATTCGATCATCGGTATGCTGATACCTTGTTCAATCTCGTTACCGGCAAGTCTCTTTACTCGTTCCGTAACACATCATCCCGTGATCAACCCCTTGGTCACATTGTGCACATTATGATGATGTCCTACCGAGTGGGCCCAGAGATACCTCTCCGTTTACACGGAGTGACAAATCCCAGTCTCGATTCGTGCCAACCCAACAGACACTTTCGGAGATACCTGTAGTGCACCTTTATAGCCACCCAGTTACGTTGTGATGTTTGGTACACCCAAAGCATTCCTACGGTATCCGGGAGTTGCACAATCTCATGGTCTAAGGAAATGATACTTGACATTAGAAAAGCTTTAGCATACGAACTACACGATCTGTGCTAGGCTTAGGATTGGGTCTTGTCCATCACATCATTCTCCTAATGATGTGATCCCGTTATCAACGACATCCAATGTCCATGGTCAGGAAACCGTAACTATCTATTGATCAACGAGCTAGTCAACTAGAGGCTTACTAGGGACATGGTGTTGTCTATGTACCCACACATGTATCTGAGTTTCCTTTCAATACAATTATTGCATGGATAATAAACGATTATCATGAACAAGGAAATATAATAATAACTAATTTATTATTGCCTCTAGGGCATATTTCCAATAGTCTCCCACTTGCACTAGAGTCAATAATCTAGTTCACATCGCCATGTGATTAACACTGATAGGTCACATCGCCATGTGACCAACATCCAAAGAGTTTACTAGTGTCACTAAACTAGTTCACATCACCATGTGATTAAGACTCAATGTGTTCTGGGGTTTGATCATGTTTTACTTGTGAGAGAGGTTTTAGTCAATCGGGTCTGCAACATTCAGATCTATATGTATTTCATAAATCTCTATGTCATATTGTAAATGTTGCTTCCACGCTCCACTTGGAGCTATTCAAAATGGTTGCTCCACTATACATATCCGGTTTGCTACTCATAGTCACTCGGATAGGTGTTAAAGCTTGCATCGACGTAACCCTTTATGCCGAACTCTTTATCACCTCCATAATCGAGAAACATGTCCTTATTTACTCCAAGGACAATTTTGACCGTTGTCCAATGATCCATTCCTGGATCATTCTTGTACACCTTGATTGACTCATGGCAAGGCACACTTCCAGTGCGGTACACAACATAGCATACTATAGAGCCTACGTCTGAAACATAGGGGACGACCTTCGTCCTTTATCTCTCTTCTGCTGTGGTCGAGCTTTAACTCTTAACTTCATACCTTACAACTCAGGCAAGAACTCCTTCTTTGACTGATCCATCTTGAACACCTTCAAGATCATGTCAAGGTATGTGTTCATTGAAAGTATTATTAAGCATTTTGATCTATCTTATAGATCTTGATGCATATTGTTCAAGTAGCCTAATCCAGGTTTTCCATTGAAAAACACTTTTCAAACAACCCTTTATGCTTTCTAGAAATTCTACATCATTTCTGATCAACAATATGTCAACAACATATACTCATCAGAAATTCTATAGTGCTCCCACTCACTTCTTTGGAAATACAAGTTTCTCATAAACTTTGCATAGACCCAAAATCTTTGATCATCTCATCAATGCGTACATTCCAACTCCGAGATGCTTACTCCAGTCCTTAGAAGGATTGCTGGAGCTTTGCATACTTGTTAGCGTCTTTCAGGATTGTCAAAAACCTTCTGTTTGTATCACATACAACCTTTCCTCAAGAAAACTGTCAAGGAAACAATGTTTTGACATCCTAGATGCAAGATTTCATAAATAATGCAGTAACTGCTAATCCAATTCCAACAGACTCTTAGCATCGCTACGAGTGAGAAAGCCTCACCGTAGTCAACTCCTTGAACTTGTAAAAAAACATCTTTAACGACAAGTCGAGCTTTCTTAATGGTGATATTTACCATCATTGTCTGTCTTCCTTTTAAAATCCATCTTTACCCAACGGCCTTACGACCATCAAGTATTTCTTCCAAAGTCATGGATCCTCTCTCGGATTTTATGGCCTCGAGCCATTCATCGGAATCCGGGCCCACCATCGCTTCTCCATAGCTCGTAGGTTCATTGTTGTCTAGCAACATGACCTCGAAGACAGGATTATCGTACCACTCCGAAGCAGTACGTGTCCTTGTCATCCTACGAGGTTCGGTAGTGACTTGATCCGAAGTTTCATGATCACTATCATAAGCTTCTACTTCAATTGGTGTAGGTGCCACAGGAACAACTTCATGTGCCCTGCTACACACTAGTTGAAGTGATGGTTCAATAACCTCATCAAGTCTCCACCATCCTCCCACTCAATTCTTTCAAGAGAAACTTTTCCTCGAGAAAGGACCCATTTCTAGAAACAATTACTTTTGCTTCTGGATCTGAGATAGGAGGTATACCCAACCATTTTGGGTATCCTATGAAGATGTATTTATCCGTTTTGGGTTCGAGCTTATTACGATGAAACTTTTTCACATAAGCGTCGCAGCCCCAAACTTTCAAGAGACGACAACTTAGGTTTCTCCAAACCGTAGTTCAAACAGTGTCGTCTCAACGGAATTAGGTGGTGTCCTATTTAAAGTGAGTGCGGTTGTCTCGAATGCCTAACCCATGAACGATAGTGGTAATTCGATAAGAGACATCATGGTATGCACCATATCCAATAGGGTGCAACTATGATGTTCGGACTCACCATCACACTATGGTGTTCCAGGCGGTATTAATTGTGAAACAATTTCCACAATGTCTTAATTGCGTGCCAAAGCTCGTAACTCAGATACTCATCTCTATGATCATATCATAGACATTTTATCCTCTTGTCACGTTGATCTTTAACTTCACTCTGAAATTACTTGAACCATTCAGACTTGTGTTTCATCAAGTAAATATACAACATCTACTCGAATCATCTGTGAAGTAAGAACATAACGATATTCACTTCATGCCTCAGCACTCATTGGACTGCACACATCAAAATGTGTTACCTCCAACAAGTTGCTATCTTGTTCCATCTTACTGAAACCGAGGCTTTTCAGTCATCTTGCCCATGTGGTATGATTTGCATATCTCAAGTGATTCAAAATCAAGTGAGTCCAAACAATCCATCTGCATGGAGTTTCTTCATGCGTATACAGCAACAGACATGGCTCGCATGTCTCAAACTTTTCAAAAACGAGTGAGTCCAAAGATCCATCAACATGGAGGTTCTTCATGCGTTTTAAACCAATATGACTTACATGGCAGTGCCATAAGTAAGTGGTACTATCATTACTATCTTATATCTTTTGGCATGAAAATGTGTATCACTACGATCGAGATTCAATAAACCATTCTTTTAAGGTGCAAGACCATTTATTTAAATAAACAGAGTAACCATTATTCTCATTAAATGAATAACCATATTGCGATAGACATAATCCAATCATGTCTATGCTCAACGCAAACACCAAATCTCGATGGTAGAGGGAGCGTGCGAAGCTTGATCACATCAACCTTGGAAACACTTCCAAAACATATCGACAGCTCACCTTCATCCAGTCTCCGTTTATTCCGTAGCTTTTATTTCGAGTTACTAACACTTAGCAACCGAACCGGTATCTAATACCCAGGTGCTACTAGGAGTACTAGTAAAGTACACATTAACATAATGTATATCTAACATACTTCTATCGACCTTGCCAGCCTTCTCATCTACCAAGTATCTAGGGTAATCCTGCTCCAGTGGCTGTTCCCCTTATTACAGAAGCACTTAGTCTAGGGTTTGGGTTCAACCTTGGGTTTCTTCACTAGAGCAGCAGCTGATTTGCCGTTTCATGAAGTATCCCTTCTTGCCCTTGCCCTTCTTGAAACTAGTGGTTTCACCAACCATCAACAATTGATGCTCCATCTAGATTTCTACTTTCGCGGTGTCAAACATCGCGAATACCTCAAGGATCATCATATCTATCCCTGATATGTTATAGTTCATCACGAAGCTCTAGCAGCTTGGTGGCAATGACTTTGGAGAAACATCACTCTCTCATCTGGAAGATCAACTCCCACTCGATTCAAGTGATTGTTGCACTCAGACAATCTGAGCACAAGCTCAACAATTGAGCTTTTCTCCCTTAGTTTGCAGGCTAAGAAAATCGTCGGAGGTCTTATACCTCTTGGCGCGGGCACGAGCCTGAAATCCCAATTTCAGCCCTCGAAACATCTCATATGTTCCGCGACGTTTCGAAAAACGTCTTTGGTGCCTCAACTCTAAACCGTTTAACTGAACTATCATGTAGTTATCAAAACGTGTATGTCCGATGTTCGCAACATCCACAGACGACGTTTGGGGTTCAGCACACTGAGCGATGCATTAAGGACATAAGCTTTCTACTGACCGCATAATCGCTACTGTCAACTTTCAACTATATTTTCTCTTGGAACATATCTAAAACAGTAGAACTAAAGCGCAAGCTATGACATAATTTGCAAAGGGTTTTGACTATGTTCAGGATAATTAAGTTCATCTTATGAACTCCCACTCAGATAGACATCCCTCCAGTCATCTAAGTGATTACATGATCTGAGTCAACTAGGCCGTGTCCGATCATCACGTGAGACGGACTAGTCATCATCGGTGAACATCTTCATGTTGATCGTATCTACTATACGACTCATGCTCGACCTTTCGGTCTCTTGTGTTCCGAGGCCATGTCTGTACATGCTAGGCTCGTCAAGTCAAACTAAGTGTTTCGTGTGTGTAAATCTGACTTACACCCGTTGTATGTGAACGTAAGAATCTATCACACCCGATCATCACGTGGTGCTTCGAAACGACGAACTTTCGCAACGGTGCACAGTTAGGGGGAACACTTTCTTGAAATTTTAATGAGGGATCATCTTATTTACTACCGTCGTTCTAAGCAAATAAGATGCATAAACATGATAAACATCACATGCAATCAAATAGTGACATGATATGGCCAATATCATTTTGCTCCTTTTGATCTCCATCTTCGGGGCTCCATGATCATCATCGTCACCGGCATGACACCATGATCTCCATCATCATGATCTCCATCATCGTGTCTTCATGAAGTTGTCTCGCCAACTTATTACTTCTACTACTATGGCTACCGCTTAGCAATAAAGTAAAGTAATTACATGGCATTGTTTAATGACACACAGGTCATACAATAAATAAAGACAACTCCTATGGCTCCTACCGGTTGTCATACTCATCGACATGCAAGTCATGATTCCTATTACAAGAACATGATCAATCTCATACATCACATATCATTCATCACATTCTTCTTGGCCATATCATATCACATAGCATACCCTGCAAAAACAAGTTAGACGTCCTCTAGTTGTTGTTTGCATGTTTTACGTGGCTGCTATGGGTTTCTAGCAAGAACATTTCTTACCTACGCAAAACCACAACGTGATATGCCAATTTCTATTTACCCTTCATAAGGGCCCTTTTCATCGAATCCGTTCCGACTAAAGTGGGAGAGACTGGCACCCGCTAGCCACCTTATGCACCAAGTGCATGTCAGTCGGTGGAACCTGTCTCACATAAGTGTACGTGTAAGGTCGGTCCGGGGCCGCTTCATCTCACAATACCGTCGAAACAAGATTGGACTAGT
Organism: Triticum aestivum; assembly: GCF_018294505.1. Classification (NCBI taxonomy): domain Eukaryota; kingdom Viridiplantae; phylum Streptophyta; class Magnoliopsida; order Poales; family Poaceae; genus Triticum; species Triticum aestivum. Next base: position 537,912,301 of record NC_057798.1, read on the forward strand.
AACAGTAAGCATATTGAACAAAATCAACGCCCACAACTACTTTGTGTTCTACTCGTGCAAAGAATCTACGCAATAGACCTAGCTCATGATGCCACTGTTGGGGAACGTAGCAGAAATTCAAAATTTTCCTATGTGTCACCAAGATCTATCTATGGAGAAACCAGCAACGAGGGGAAGGAGAGTGCATCTACATACCCATGTAGATTGCTAAGAGGAAGCGTTCAAGAGAACGGGGTTGAAGGAGTCGTACTCGTCGTGGTCCAAATCACCGGAGATCCTAGTGCCGAACGGATGGCACCTCCGTGTTCAACACACGTGCAGCCCGGTGACGTCTCCCACGCCTTGATCCAGTAAGGAGAGAGGGAGAGGTTGAGGAAGACTCCGTCCACCAGCAGCACAACGGCGTGGTGGTGGTGGAGGAGCGTGGCAATCCTGTAGGGCTTCGCCAAGCACCGCGAGATATGAGGAGAAAGAGAGGTAGGGTTGCGCCAACAGGAGAAGAAACTTCATGTGTTGGGCTGCTCCTATGCCTCCACTATATATAGGGGGAGAGGGGGGGCTGCGCCCCCACCTAGGGTTCCACCCTATGGGCGGCGGCCAGCCCAAGATCTCATCTGGGGTGCGGCCAAGGGGGGAGAGGGGAAACTTGCCCCCCAAGTTAGGTGGGTGCGCCCCCTCCCCCAAACCCTAGGCGCCTTGGGACCTTGTGGGGGGGGGGTGCACCAGCCCACCTGGTACTGGTCCCCTCCCACACTTGGCCCATGCAGCCCTCCGGGGCCGGTGGCCCGACTTGGTGGACCCCCGGGACCCTCCCGGTGGTCCCGGTACGTTACCGATAAAACCCGAAACTTTTCCGGTGACCAAAACAGGACTTCCCATATATAAATCTTTACCTCCAGACCATTCTGGAACTCCTCATGACGATCGGGATCTCATCCGGGACTCCGAACAACATTCGGTAACCACATACAAACTTCCTTTATAACCCTAGCGTCATCGAACCTTAAGTGTGTAGACCCTACGGGTTCGGGAATCATGCAGACATGACCGAGACGTTCTCCAGTCAATAACCAACAGCGGGATCTGGATACCCATGTTGGCTCCCACATGTTCCACGATGATCTCATTGGATTAACCACGATGTCAAGGACTCAATCAATCCCGTATACAATTCCCTTTGTCTAGCGGTATTGTACTTGCCCGAGATTCGATCGTCGGTATGCCGATACCTTGTTGAATCTCATTACCGGCAAGTCTCTTTACTCATTCCGTAACACATCATCCCGTGATCAACCCCTTGGTTACATTGTGCACATTATGATGATGTCCTACCGAGTGGGCCCAAAGATACCTCTCCGTTTACACGGAGTGACAAATCCCAGTCTCGATTCGTGCCAACCCAACAGACACTTTCGGAGATACCTGTAGTGCACCTTTATAGCCACCCAGTTACGTTGTGACGTTTGGTACACCCAAAGCATTCCTACGGTATCCGGGAGTTGCACAATCTCATGGTCTAAGGAAATGATACTTGACATTAGAAAAGCTTTAGCATACGAACTACACGATCTGTGCTAGGCTTAGGATTGGGTCTTGTCCATCACATCATTCTCCTAATGATGTGATCCCGTTATCAACGACATCCAATGTCCATGGTCAGGAAACCGTAACCATCTATTGATCAACGAGCTAGTCAACTAGAGGCTTTCTAGGGACATGGTGTTGTCTATGTACCCACACATGTATCTGAGTTTCCTTTCAATACAATTATAGCATGGATAATAAACGATTATCATGAACAAGGAAATATAATAATAACTAATTTAATATTGCCTCTAGGGCATATTTCCAACAGTCATGATGTAGGGGGCGGCCGGGGCACTGTACTTTGTGTATAAACACGGTGTACGTATGGAACATGGTTTATATTATGAATATATACTTAATACATCAAATGTACTATTATTTGGAATCAACATCAAGTGTATTCAAAAAATAGAATTCGAGTTTATGTAGTACACATAGTTCATATCTATCTCTATAGTAATCATGTGGTGTGTTATTAAGGTAATACAAGAATGATGGTTGAAGTTGGTAACAATCATGATTGTAGATTCTTATTGAAATAGATAAACGAATTCAAATTCAGTTTGAATTGCAGCGGTAGTATAGACATTTGGAATGCACTAAAATGTTGGTATGAGTAGGTTACATGCATTATACAGCAAGTGAAAAAATTTAATTGGACATAACATGGATTCATACTCCCTCGCCTTCCATCTATATAGGGCGTAATGCGTTTTTGAAGATCGCCTTTGACTATTGACAAGATTAATAGTACATAACATGCACAATGTGAAAATTATATCATTGAAAGCTCCTTTCACACACGAATTTAACGGTGTGCTTTGTGTAAGTTGCATGTCATATATTATTGCTCTAATATTTGGTCAAAGTTAGCATCGAAAAACGCATTAGGCCCTATTTAGATGGAAGGAGGGAGTAGCTTTTAATAGCATTTGTATAGTAAAATGGGGCAAGACTCTCTCTTTGTGTGGTGTGAATAGTTTATTTTTTCGTTTTCTTTTTGGTTGAGGGAAGTGCGAATTGATTTGGTACGTACAAGTACAATATTACAAGTTAGGCTTGTCCCTAAAATTCAACCCGTGCCTTGTTATATCCTGAAAATTCAGATATCGTGCTCCCAAAACTGGCGCCTTCAGAACCCGCGCCTTGCTATCCCGAAATTACAACGCGCGCAAAAACTCCCTCCAGATGGCAAATCTTGACACGCGAAATCCCCCTTCTAACCCTGAGCCCAAAGGGCCGCTAGTTCAAATCAGTGGGGCATACTTTTGTAACACACCCTACATTTTGGACAAGCGCGTCCCTAAGTCATGGTTCACCCCCTCCCATCGCCTCCTGTTCGCCATTCTAAATCCCAGGCTGCCACAACCTCTCCGCTCCAGCCGTGAAACCCCACCCTCCTCCATCCGCCACCTCACCGCTGCCTACCGAAGCCTCTTTCCCAACGACGTCCTCCACCGCAACAGCTCGACGTCCCTCGTCCACCTCCCCGAATGAGCATCCGCCATCCATCTCGTCGTCCCGCTGGTTCAGCCGCCTCGTCCTCCACCTCCAAGGAGCTGCTCCGATGATCGCCTCGTCTATCGCAGCTGCTCCATCCCCATAGCGCCGCCTTAACCTGCTCCACCAAAACCGCAGCATCCTCACCGACTCCTCGGAAGAAGCCGAGGCCTACTCGGTGCCACCAAAGAGGTTGTACACTCATCGCATCGCACCTTCTCCTTAACTCGACCTCCCGGCGCCGACGGTGCTCCATCCCGCACCCCCATGGAGCGGCTACCTTGAAGCCGGCGCCGCGGGCGACATCTCCACGGCGGATCTCCCCCAGTGCGAGGCCCCTTTGGCGGCGGCGTCCATACCAGCCGGATCTGCTACTGCTGCTTCGGCTCTCGCTCGCTCACTCGCACTGCTGTTGCTACTCCAGCTCTCGCTCGATCGCTCGCTCGCCCAGCTGTTGCTGCTCTGGCTCTCGCTCGTTCGCTCGCGCTACTGCTGTTGCTCTCCCCCTTGCTCGTGCTGCTGCTCTGCTCTGATTTAGCTACACTTCAATTGACCGAATCGACTTTTGGGTCAGTCGATTTTCAGGGGGTGGGGGGGCTCGCCGGAGTTAAAGAAGAACCACCCGCAGCGGGGACGGGGGCTCGCCGGAGAGGTACCCCACTATCTATCTTAGGGTTCAGGGTGGGGGCGGGGGGCCTAGAGGGCTGGCCGGGGCGGCGACAGACCAGCGGAGGGTAGTTGTTTCGGGGCGGCAAGGCGGTGCTGGGGCCAGCGGTTCGGCCGGTGGTGGCTGGCGGCTCAGGGGGGTGCAGGTTGAAGATGAACTGCAAGCCCTCCCTAAACTACATGTCAAGTGCCTCTCTGCTACCATTGCGTTCAGTTTCGACAGTAACATTCAGACTCCACAGTAAATTTCAGTTTCGACAGTTAAGTTCAGAGTCAACAACTTTTACCTCATCTGCTGTAGTCAGGTGCTTTTTGGCGATGTAAGTTTTACATCTATTTTACATCATCTATTGGAGATGCTATTAGAATCCCACTTGAGATCGATGATGTATGTCTTGTTCTGCTTTAGCCTTGACGTCTTATGGCCAACTGGAGCTGCTCCAACGACAGAATGATCCATCACAACAGAGCAGTGCCCTGGACGCCGTCTACAGATTCCTCAGATCTTCCTCCACACCTCCGACAGCCACCTCTACCTCAACTGCTTCTGCGACCAACCCAATGATGCCGAGGTCGACACAGCTACGGCAAAGAGGTTGTACACTTGTTGTATCACTTATTACTATACATTCATGTCGATCCATTAGGGCTATTTTGGTTCAACGGAAAAACATAGCAATAGGGAATTTTCCAATGGCACTCTACTATTCAATTATTCATGCATTTTGTTGAAAGGAATTAAGCAAAACATCCACCTGGACCTACTTTTCACAATCCTATGCATGAAAACAAGACCAAGTGCATTAGTGGCAGAATAACATTCTAACTGTAGATGCTTTCATATGGTTTCACTTTATTTTGGCCATGTTTCTTTGCATTCCTCTGCTCTTCCAATTCCTATAAACCAAACACCCAAGTTGACAGAAATTCTGTGTTTACAAATGCTCTGTTTACCATGTGCATTCCTATCCTATTCCGGTGTTTTTCCTATCCCTGCATTTTTCGAATCATGCAAGCCAAATGAGCGCTTACAGAATTACTTCAGTTACAGGTAGGTGTCGAAGGGAATTTTGTGTGGTTTGTCCTGCTCCTGCTGCGATGTCGTCCACCTCACCTGAGCTGCTCCATCGACAGAAGCATCCACCAAACTAGACATCACGACTCCTGACCGTCTTTCGCCGCCTCAGATGTCCTTCCCCGCCGCCGGCACCCACCGCAACGGCATCACCATCATTGACTCAGCAGATGAACCCGAGGAGTACACAGGTCCACACGAGAGGTCGCACTCTTTTGTTTCTGCTTATGTTATGCATTGCTTAGAATTACCTGCTACTTTATCATCCTGTTCACCTCTTGGACTCCAAGGCAGGTCCAAATTAATGTTCAAACTTCAGTTTTGAATTAGTTGTGGGGAACATATCGAGGAAGCAATGAATAGTATCTCTGTCTAATATCTGGTTCACCTAGGGTATGCCTATGTTGTTCATCTTGGGTGGGAAACAAATAGTAAAGCAATCATCATCTATCTTTTTATTAAATTAAAGCAATCATCAACCTGCTATCATTATTTTTGGATCCATCCACTGGTTGTTACCATCACTCTAAATTTCTGCATGCTCTCCTTACATAATCTCACCATATTTTTTTCGTATGCATGTCAGATATTGTAGACAGTCATGCTGAACATGTAGAGAAAAAGAGAAGAGTTTTGCGCGACAACACAATGGCATGCAGACATCGCTCCATGGTGGGTTCAATGGCAAACCCTCCCTACCCCTCTCGAGATTGTAATCCAGAGGAAGATATCTGTTCTGAGGCGGATTCAGATGTCGCTCACCACTCCTATTTACCCCCCAAGGTGTTTGCTCTACCTTGGCATGATGATGTTAGTCATATCATGCATATGTTGCCTTGCAGTGTCTACTTTTGACATCATATATGTCATCTGCTTAGTTTAGACATGCTCTGTAATGCCACTTGTTTAGTTTCTATATCATATATGGGAATTATGCAGTCTCATGTCTTTTAGCCAGTCATAATATATGTGAAATGTGCAATGCCATCCTGTTTAAATAGGCATCATATATTTGAATGATATCTTGCCCATCCTTTTCTTCATCACATTTCCATTTGTCGACAATATTTGTACATTAAATTACTCTTCCTGTGAATCAGCCATTTGGGTGGGAGATGGAAAAATCTGGAGTGAAAACAAGGCCTTCAGAGCAGACAGTGCTACCTGTCGAAGCAGATCTCTTGTTGGGTCCCGATAGCTCCTCAGAGATGGATTCAGAGACAGATGACCAGTCCTATTCCCCCAGCGAGGTGTATGCTCTAACTTGGCATGGTTATACTGCTCATATCATGCATATGGTGTCTTGCATTGCATAGTTTAGACATCATATACACAATATTCAACACCATGTTCTTAGTTCAGACATCATATCGAATGCCCTCTATTTAGCATATAAATCACATATGTGAATTAAATGATGCGATCCTGATTACTTAGATAACATGTAGGTGAATTATGTCATGCGATCCTATTTAGTTATTCATCATATCTTTGAATTATGTTATGCTATGCTATCTAGTTTAGATAGACATCATATATGTGAAATTATGTCATGCTATCTGTTTCAGTTAAACAATATACATGTCAACTATTTCATGCCCTCTTTTTTCCACACTATCTATTGCATTTGTCTCTCATACAATGTCTGTACATTCAACTATCTTTCCTGTTTATCAGCCATTTGAATTGGAGCGGGTGATGCCAGTATCTAGCGGAGTTAAAAGACAGTCTTCAAATAAAACAGTGCTACCTCTTGGTGGAGATAGCACCCCGGTTGTACATGCATGAGAACCAGCCCTACCACACATAACCCAAACTCTCGCAGATTGTACCCCTACTGCGATGGACAGAGAACCAACTTCACCCAATCTAACCCAAACCCCAGCAGATAGTAACCCAGTTCCTGTTGACACAACACCATCTCCACCACAGAGCTCCCAAACAAGAGCAGTTAGTAAGGCAACTCCAGTGCCCAAAGGGCCAATACTACCACGGTGAACCCCAACTCCACCAGTTAGTACGCCTATTCCTGTGGAGGAAGCACAACCAGCTAGTCGTAGTTTAGCATCTATCGCATTTGATGTTGTTAAATCGTAGTGCGTATCTTCCCATCTTGGAAATATTATACTGATGATGAAGGAAAATGCCAGTTGCAGGTGTTTGTCCAGGAGTTATGTGTAAGTAATGTTATTCATGGCAATTACTTTGCTTTGTCCCATACATCCTACCTCCATGATGGTTATAATACAACAAATTTTCCCATTTTTCTCTATAGAGAAGGACCGATTTGGAATCTCAGGATGAGGTAATCTGTTCTAATACCTATGCTATCTTCAAGAATGCTTGTTGGCAGTATCAGAATTACCTGAAGAAAACGTACTTCACCGACAAAGAAACTCATCGAATTCCCTTACGTTCTCCCGAGACACATTTACTAGACGATGACTGGGAATGCCTTGTTTTGTACTAGTCCCCGAAACAAGAATGTGGTAAGGTCTATGAGCTCATTTTCTATTTTAAGTACTATATTCTTGCGTCTTACTGTACTCTGTTCATGTAGAACAAGTGCCTAAACCTGAAGAACAACTGTTCTAATTTAAGATTCGATTGCTATCATAGTTCAAAAAAGCGCTAGGCGTTAATTGTGCATTTTGCCACCGCCTTGCGCTTTACTGACCAAAGTGCATGCTTATGCGCAGTTATGCATAGATTAAGCGTAGTTATGCACAATGCGTTTTGCCAACGTCTAGAGCCTAGGCGCGCTTAAGCGCTCACTTAGGTGCGCCTTTTTTAACTATGATTGCTATCGTGCATACTGCTTTGCTCTTGTATCACTATATTTACTCATACAAATTTATTTTTAAATTGAAGGATCCAATCGAAACTCCAATGGCACAACAGGTATGTTCACGCATGTTTCTTTAATAGGTTTGCTCTTATCAATAGCTCTGTTGATTTCAATTTCAATTGTGTATACAGTTGACTTCTCATATCATGCACATTACTAGTATCACACCATAGCCAATAGTGTTGTTGTACATGTAGACCCGTGGTACCCATCTGAAATCTTGTTGTGCCGTGTAGTTTCCCACGCTTTGTATTCTTTCACTGCTGCTTTGTCTTGAACTGATATGATTTAAATCGTGTCTCTATTTTGATTTGGCAATACAATGTAGTGACCATAGGACATAGATATATGTTTGTTTGATGATTTTATTATGTACTAGTACTTGGCAATAGAAGACTTGGTAGTTTAATCCTATCCACCTTACTAATGAACTGGTTCACCGAAATGAGTTTCATATACTAGTACATGCTAAACCTGTTATGCGTCTGTTTGTTTCTTATTTTAGAATGCTAACAGAATATTGGGGAAGAGTGCCTTGTTAAGCAATGGTAAAGGAATTAATGCAGATAAGGTTCAGGATAGTGAGACATCCTTGTTGGTCTCCAACAAAGCTGATAAAACAGCTAAGGAAGACTATCTTGAAGATAGTGAGACAACCCCAAAGTCCTGTCTTGGTTTAGTGTTCGAGTTACTGGCCACTACCGCTTGCACAAGCTATTCAAACTCACTGTCTGAATTAGTTCGATTTCTTGGGTCTCAACTACAAGCTGAAAGACATCGATCAACTATGCTACGATAACAAGCAGAAGGACTATGGAAGTCCCTGGAGCATTCAGATGCATACTTTATGGTGCAACAGCAAGCATTGGAGGATTTTAGCACCAAATAGGACAAAGCTAATAAGCTTGCTAAGCTTATTGCCAGCATGGTGGATACCCGGGATAACGTTTCTTGAGCTCTTCTGAAGTTGTTTCAGTTATGCTCTTGTTTTGTTGCCACGTTTATTTGCACTGGTGGCCAATTTTGATGGCCAGTGCATGTAATAGGCTGCTTTGTTCCCTATATTTGCACTGGTGGAAAACTTTGATGCCCAATGGATGTAATATATGTAATAGCGATAATAGGCTAGCGTTAATTGCTTGCTTATTTATTTCCTTATTGTCTTGTTTAGTTGTTTGCTTGTAGTCACTGAAGTTCTTTTTTTGTGTTTTTCTAGTGGCCACAGTAACCTATTTTTGGAAACTAGGCCAAAATAATCATGGCAACACATGGACTATTGTAACCATGGGCCTCCTGTAGGCCGTATGATCCATGGGCCTTCTACGGGCCGTTGGATCCATTGGCCTTCTATACGGGCCATAGGATCCATGGGCCTTCTACGGGCCATATGATCCATGGGTCGTCTACGGGCCGTACGATCCATGGGCCTTCTACGGGTCGTACGAGCCATGGACCTTTTACGGGCCGTACGATCCATGGGCCTTCTACGGGCCGTACAATCCATGGGCCTTTTACGGGCCTTTTGTGGGGCGTATCATCATTTCGCCAATCCTAGGTCGTACTATTCATGGACCATAATGGGCCGTTAATAGGCCGTATTTGATAACTCTATGAAAACAGCCCAACGGGTTTTCTTTGACATGAAAACGGCCCAACGTATTAACGGTCCACAAACGGGCCTACTGTAACGCCGGGCTGAATTTGGCCCACAAGAAGAAAATGACAGTAACGGGCCGTAAGTAACCGAATGCTGGAAATGAGACCAAGAATAAATGGGCACTGAGAAGGCCGAAAGATAACTTGGGCTAGAAATGGCCCAATGGAATAATGGGCCGTTAATGGGTATAAAGTGATACACTGTTCATTATGGGCCAGTTTTACCACGGGCCGTTAGTGGGCTATAAGAGTGACAAAGGGCCTCATATGGGCAGAAAGACATCATGGGCCATACATGGGCCGGAAGTTAAAATGGGCTGGAATCATATTGGATGGCCCAGATGACGCTACTATGCCTAATTCGGATAGGCCATAACGGGCCCTGTGTTAGCGGGCTGTAAATGGGCTATATGCGAACATGCTGTTAACAGACTTTTCGTGGGCCGGCCCGCCACCTTTTGACCAAGTCAAACGGGCCGGCGTTTTCACAGGAATGGACCTCTGTTGGGCCATGCCACGTGTCGATGTATAATAGGCGCCTTCGGTCCAATGAGTGGATGACATCTGTCCCAACGGTGAGACGACGCGTGTTTCCTCCAGCCAATGATGATTTTACACGTGGAAAATCCCCATTGGTCGGGGCTGTTAACGGGTTATCGGATCCAAAACTGGACCCGATAGCTTAACGGCGTTCCGTTATGGTGGATGCCACATGTCGGTCACCCTTGACGAAAGCACTTCTATGACGCGCGATTTATCGTCATGGAAGTGGACACTTCCGTGATGATAATTTTGGTAATGTCACGGAACACTTCTACGACGACACAGGTATGACTATCTTGATTCTGTCATAAAATTGTCATGGATGTACATGCATGACAAAAAACGCGACCTGCTGTGACAAACATGTATCATCACGGAAGTGTATTTTTTGTAGTGTCACACGTGTACTAAGTTTCCGGTGAATACAATTCTAGCATGAATTAAGGAAATAAATAATCTAGATTACACTAGAGTCAATAATCTAGGGCATATTTATCATGAAATAAATAATCTAGATTAAGGAAATAAATAATTAAGGAACATTTATCATGAATTAAGGAAATAAATATAACTTTATTATTGCCTCTAGGGCATATTTCCTTCAGTCTCCCACTTGCACTAGAGTCAATAATCTAGATTACATAGTAATGATTCTAACACCCATGGAGCTTTGGTGTTGATCATGTTTTGCTCATGGAAGAGGCTTAGTCAACGGGTATACAACATTCAGATCCGTATGTATCTTGCAAATCTCTATGTACCCTTACGACACTTGATGATGAATGGAATTGAAGCGTCTCTTGATGTGCTTGGTTCTCTTGTGAAATCTGGATTCCTTTGCCTAGGCAATTGCACCAGTATTATCACAACAGATTTTCATTGGACCCGATGCACTAGGTATGACACCTAGATCGGATATGAACTCCTTCATCCAAACGCCTTCATTTGCTGCTTACGAAGCATCAATGTACTCCGCTTCACACGTAGATCCCGCCACGACGCTCTGCTTGGAACTGCACCAACTGACAGCTTCTCCATTCAATAAAAATACGTATCCGATTTGCGACTTAGAGTCATCCGGATCAGTGTCGAAGCTTGCATCGACTTAACCATTTACGACGAGCTCTTTTTCACCTCCATAAACGAGAAACATATCCTTAGTCCTTTTCAGGTATTTCAGGATGTTCTTGACCATTGTCCAGTGCTCCACTTCGGGATTACTTTGGTACCTCCCTCCTATGCTTATAGCACGACATACATCAGGTCTGGTACACAACATGGCATACATGATAGAACCTATGGCTGAAGCATATGGAATGACTTCCATTTTCTCTCTATCTTCTGCGGTGGTTGAGCTTTGAGGTTGAATCAACTTCACACCTTGTAACACAGGCAAGAACCCTTTCTTTGACTGATCCATTTTGAACTTCTTCAAAACTTTATCAAGGTATGTGCTTTGTGAAAGTCCAATTAAGCATCTTGATCTATCTCTATAGATCTTGATACCCAATATGTAAGCAGCTTCTCCAAGATCTTTCATAGAAAAACTCTTATTCAGGTATCCCTTTATGCTATCCGGAAATTCTATATCATTTCCAATCAACAATATGTCATCTACATATAAGATTAGAAATGATACAGAGCTCCCACTCACTTTCTTGTAAATACAGGCTTCTACAAAAGTCTGTATAAAAACCATATGCTTTGATCACACTATCAAAACGTTTATTCCAACTCCGAGAGGCTTGCACCAGTCCATAAATGGATCGCTGGAGCTTGCACACTTTGTTAGCACCCTTTGGATCCACAAAACCTTCTGGCTGCATCATATACAACTCTTCTTCTAGAAATCCATTGAGGAATGCAGTTTTGACATCCATTTGCCAAATTTCATAATCATAAAATGTAGCAATTGCTAACATGATTCGGACAGACTTAAGCATCGCTACGGGTGAGAAAGTCTCATCGTGGTCAACTCCTTGAACTTGTCGAAAACCTTTCACAACAAGTCAAGCTTTGTAGACAGTAATATTACCATCAGCGTCGGTCTTCTTCTTGAAGATCCATTTATTTTCTATGGCTTGCCGATCATCGGGCAAGTCCACCAAAGACCACACTTTGTTCTCATACATGGATCCCATCTCAGATTTCATGGCCTCAAGCCATTTTGCGGAATCTGGGCTCATCATCGCTTCCTCATAGTTCGTAGGTTCATCATGGTCTAGTAACATGTCACATCCCTAGCTTCTGGTACTGCCTAGTGCTAGCTTCATGTGTGCATCATGTTTAAATTTCTGAAACCTGAACTGAGGATTGTTGAAACCTCAAAACATTTAAATAAAAGAAGCGCAAATAACCCTGGAAAATGCATCCAATGTTTCCAAAATGGTCTTCAATGATGTTTGATAATTTTGGGAAGGGTTTCTATCCAAACCAAAATAGGGAACAATTTTTGAGGAATTATTTTGGCCATTTGGATTTAAATCAATAAGTATTTGAGTTGGATTTAGTTCTTCAATAAAAGAATTGCAAGTCCAACAATTCTGAAAATTTGTGAGCGGCTCTTAAAATATTTTATCTAGCCACATAATAATTTCTAGAAGCAAGAAATAGTTTGGTTTGAAAGCCAAATTAAAAGAAACTGCAAAAAAAGGAAAATAGACAAAAATAATAATAATAAGCAGAAACCCACTAGGGCCACCTACCTGACCTTACCTGCACCCACCTGGCGGCCCAGTTAGCCAGCCCAGCCCACCAGGGGCGCTGTGGTCTGCTTCAACCTCTGTGAGTAGGCAAAGGAGAAGCCAGCACACGCGCCCGAGCGGCCACCTCCTGCTTCGCCATGTCGATGCCTCCTTCCTGCCAACCCCACGCCCAGGAGACGTGGACGAGGCCCGTGTCGACCACCCCTTCTCCCCTGGCCATTTCCCCCTCTCCCTCCTCGTTTTTCGCCCGATCAGAGAGCCCCGCCGGCCACCGCTACCGCTCGCGTGGCCAGCGCCAACGTTTCGCCATGCTAGCATCCATGCCGAGCTCTGCAGCTTCTTCGAGCCGACGCCCGCGTCCCCGAGTGCCCTGCAACACCATCACCACCGTCATCTTCTTCCTCGGATGCCCGAGATCGCTGAGGGAGTCCTGGATAAGGGGGTATCCGGACAGCCAGACTATATACATCGTCTGGACTATAGAAGCGTCAAGATACGAGACTCAAGACTTCGGCTCGTGTCCGGATGGGACTCTCCTTTGCGTGGAAGACAAGCTTGGCGATCCGGATATTATGTTTCCATCCTTGTAAACCGACTCCATGTAAACCCTAGCTCTCCGGTGTCTATATAAACCAGAGAGCATGGCCCTTAGAAGGCCGATCAGAATTACAATCATACCATCATAGGCTAGCTCTTAGGGTTTAGCCTCTATGATCTCGTGGTAGATCTACTCTTGTCTTCCACATATCTTCAATATTAATCAAGTAGGAAGTAGGGTTTTACCTCCATCAAGAGGGCCCGAACCTGGATAAACATTGTGTCCCTTGCTTCCTGTTACCATCAGCCTAAGACGCACAGATCGGGACCCCCTACCCGAGATCCGCCGGTTTTGACACCGACATTGGTGCTTTCATTGAGAGTTCCTCTGTGTCATCGCTTCGAGGCTTGATGGCGTGTTCAATCGTCAACAACACAGTCCAGGGTGAGACTTTTCTCCCCGGACAGATCTTTGTGTTTGGCGGCTTCGCACTGCGGGCCAATTCGCTTGGCCAGTTGGAGCAGATCGACAGCTTCGCCCCTGGCCACCAGATCAAGTTCGGAAACTTGAACTACACGGCGGATATCCAAGGAGACTTGATCTTCGACGGATTCGAGCCTGCGCGAGGAGCACCGGACAGCCACGATGAGCACGGCCTAGACCTGCTGTCGGACAGTGCCCGGGACATCATCCCCGAAGCAGCCTTGGATCTAAATCCAGGGCAGGTTGCGTTGCCTATGGACGGAGGGCTAGACCCTGCTCCGCAGGCTGCACACTTATCGGCGGTAGAGCGGAACACGGGTCCCACCACTCTGGAGGCCTGTAATCCCGGACCCCCGGACTCATATCCGGCTGTTGGTCCTGGTCCGCTCACTCTTGAGCCAGTCGAGCCAGGCTGGGCTCCGGTAATGGAGTTTACCGCTGCAGACATCTTTCAGCACTCACCCTTTGGCGACATGCTGAACTCATTGAAGTCTCTCTCTTTGTCAGAAGACTCTTGGCCGAACTATGTTCGGCTGGAGTGGGAAGCAGGCGACGAAGGAATTCGTTGCCCACCCACCACCCACTTTGTCGCCCCGATCGATGATTTAACCGACGTGCTCGACTTTGACTTCGAAGACATCGACGATATGGATGACGATGCAGGAGACATACATGAGCTACCGCTCACAGGACGGTGGACAGCCACCTCTTCATACGATATATATATATGGTGGACACTCCGAAAGAAATGAATGGTGATGAGGCAATGGAGGAAAACCCCTCCAAGAAGAAGGCAAAGCATGGGCGTCGCCAGCGCCGCTCCAAGCCCCGCCAAGGCAATACCGGCACCGGAGACAATAATAATCCGGACAGTGCCGATGATGAATACAACACCGAACAGCCCGCCTTCGAGCAGGCCGATCAGGAAGACGGGCATGACAGCCCAGATGAACAGGTGACAGACGGGTATCCGGAGGAGGACAACTACATGCCCCTCTCCAAAGACGAGATTAGCCTCGGCGATGACGAGTTCGACAAGTTCGACGAGACCCCGCAGAGCAGGAGCGCTTCAAGCGCCGGCTTATTGCCACCACGAGAAGCCTGAAGAAGAAGAAGCAGCAGCTCCAAGCTGATCAAGATCTGCTCGCAGATAGATGGACAGAAGTCCTGGCAGCCGAGGAATACGGACTCAAGCGCCCCACGGATGACCGACCGCCTCAAGATCGGGACAAAACGGCATATCAGCCAAAATACCAGCTGTATCCCCGCGCCGGTTTACTACTGCCGGGGGCAATACTTAGGACCTGCGCGATAAACTAGATAATGCCGCAGGACAACCAAGATCGATCTACGGATCATGGGGGCGCACCGAAGCACATGACTGTGACCGTCATACCGGATACACTAACAACAAATCCGGCCGGGCCGAATACAACCAGTCAGACGCAGCCGGACTGCGCCGCGACATAGCCCGACATAGAGGCGCTGCACACCCCCTATGCTTCACTGATGAAGTGATGGATCATGAATTCCTAGAAGGGTTTAAACCCATCAACATCGAATCATACGATGGCACCACAGACCCCGCGGTATGGATCGAGGATTTCCTTATCCACATTCACATGGCCCGCGGAGATGATCTACATGCCATCAAGTATCTTCCCCTTAAGCTCAAAGGACCTGCCCGGCACTGGCTAAACAGCCTACCCGCAAACTCCGTTGGCAGTTGGGAAAATCTGGAAGACGCGTTTCTTGACAACTTCCAGGGCACATATGTGCGACCTCCAGATGCCGATGACTTGAGCCACATTACTCAACAGCCTGGAGAATCAGCCAGGAAATTCTGGACTCGGTTCCTAACTAAAAAGAACCAAATAGTGAACTGTCCGAACGCCAAAGCCCTGGCGGCTTTCAAGCATAATATCCGTGACGAGTGGCTCGCCAGACACCTCGGCCAGGAGAAACCCAAGTCCATGACAGCTCTTACGACACTAATGACTCACTTTTGCATGGGCGAGGATAGCTGGTTGGCTCGTAGTAGCACTACACCACATTCTGGAACTTTAGATGTCCAGGACAATAATGGCAAGCCACGGTGCAACAGACACAAGCGATGATACAACAGCGACAGCACCGAGGATACGATGGTCAATGCCGGATTCAGCGGATCAAAATCTGGTCAGCAGAAGAAGCCATTCAAGTGTAACAATCAAGGACCGTCCTGTCTGGACCATATACTGGAGCGCTCGTGCCAAATTCATGGCACCCCGGACAAGCCAGCCAACCACACCAACAGAGACTGCTGGGTATTTAAACAAACCCGCAAAATAAACACTGAAAACAAGGACAAGGGGCTGCACAGCGACGATGACGATGAGCCCCGGCGTCCGAACATGGGGGGGGGCAGAGGAAATCCCCCCCCCCCCAGGTGAAAACGGTCAACATGATCTACACCACCCACATCCCCAAGCGGGAACGGAAGCGAGCACTACAGGACATATATGCGATGGAGCCAGTCATCCCCAAATTCAACCCATGGTCAGCTTGTCCGATCACCTTTGATCGTAGGGATCATCCTACCAGCATCCGTCACGGCGGCTCAGCCGCATTGGTTTTAGACCCAATTATAGACGGATTTCACATCACAAGAGTCCTTATGGACGAAGGCAGCAGCCTGAACCTGCTTTATCAGGACACAGTGTGCAAAATGGGCATCGATTCTTCAAGGATCAAGCCCACCAAAACCACCTTTAAGGGTGTCATTCCTCGAGTAGAGGCCCACTGCACGGGCTCTATAACATTGGAAGTGGTCTTCGGATCTTTGAATAACTTCCGAAGCGAAGAGCTAATCTTCGATATCGTCCCTTTCCACAGTGGTTACCACGCACTGCTCGGACGAACCGCATTCGCTAGATTCAATGCGGTACCACACTATGCATACCTCAAGCTCAAGATGCGAGGCCCGCGCGGGGTCATAACAGTCAACAGGAATATGGACCGCTCTCTCCGTACAGAAGAACATACTGCGGCCCTTGCGGCAGAAGTACAATGCGGCCTCCTCTGGCACACCACCAATCCGGAAATGACAAATTCAAGCTCCATCAAGCGAGGGCGGAGCACCCCGCGGCAAGATCAGCAGGCACGACAAGAGCAAGACTAGCAGTCCGGCCTCCGCTCAAATCCCATCAAAGCAGCATTCGTGCAGCGCGTACACAATTACGCACTTAAAATACCATGGGCACAGGAGGAGGCATATCAGGGGCTCAGTCAACAGTACGGTATTGCTTCATAACCTTTCCTTTTACCCTTAAGGACATTGCTTTAGTGCAGCTTCTCCAGAATAGCCGGATGGTCGGACTTACATAGGAGAGGAAACCCATGAGGCAACAGGCTTTGGGCACAGCAGGAAACACCCAGGTGGAATCTATTTATGATCGTTGTTTCTGCTTTATCTATCTATACGTAGCCTGCCCCTGGATAGGATATGTCAAATAATCCTATTTGTCTCCGCCTACTGCATACATTGTAAACATACGCTTAAACGTATTATTCATCAATGGGAGACCACAAATAGCGTCAGCTTACTTATTTTTATTTGAGCATTCTTTATAAATGTCTATTTAATTTTGCATCCGTACACTTTGGTACGTGTAGTTTGCCAGGGGCTTCTTATGTTACCCCATAATACGACAAGTCAAGTCCGAACACTTTCAACAGTGCGGCACCCTGAACTTATAGCATTATATGCATCAACTCCAAATCATGTCTTGGGTTACGGTTGGGATAGCCCGGCTCCCTTGCTTTGGTGCCTTACGTTCCGTTAATTCGGCTAAGGTACCGCAGGGAGAACTACTATGATTGTGCCCTGGTTCTGCCGGACGAGCACCTCAGTAGAGAAAGCACAAAACTGCCCGATATGATGTGGCGAGAGACTGGTCGCTGTTCGAGAGGTCTTAAAATCCTTAAAGATTTTTCCACTTTAGGCGTTAATTCGGCTTTGTCCGATATAGGCGTGTATAGCGCCCCAATTCGGCCTTTCGGATTCTAGGGGCTTCGCCGAAATTTAAAATCATAGACTTCTATGGCTAAGTTAAGGTTATAAAGCCGTATAGTCCGATTGCCTGGTTCGCTACGCTGGACACCTCCTTAAGGGACCAAATATTTGGATAAAGAGTGTCCGGGTTTTCCACGAACACCCTAGTACTAGTTACACCGGGGCTGAAGCCGACGACTGGCCTACTTTCAGAATTTGATAAACAGCCACACAGAAGATAATATTTTAAATTACGAAAGTGCTACATAGCACAAGTAACTTCGTCTTTAAATTACAAACATGACAGAAGTGAATTCATTCAAAAATTATGTCTTTGGTACATTCATCGGCCACGAGGAAAGCACCCTTCATAACGCCATGATAATACTTCTCGGGGACGCGATGCGGCTTGCCCTCCGGCGGCCCGTCCTTCACCAGCTTCTCCGCATCCAGCTTGCCCCAATGCACCTTGGCGCGGGCAAGGGCCCGACGGGCACCCTCGATGCAAACGGATCGCTTGATGACTTCCAGTCGCGGACAAGAATCCACCATCCGCTTGATCAGGCCGAAGTAGCTGGTGGGCAGAAGCTCGCGAGGCCATATCCGGACTATGAGATCTTTCATAGCCACTTCGGCCGCCTTGTGGAGTTCGGCCAACTGCTTCAGTTGGTCACTCAGAGGCGTTGCATGCTCGGCCCCAGCATACTAGGACTAGAACAACTTCTCCGTTGAGCTCCCCTCCTGGGCACGGTAGAACTCCGCGGCGTCTGATACGCTGCATGGCAGGTCTACGAATGCCCCTGGAGAGTTTCGAATTCGAGTAAGTAAAAGAAATGCCTCCTCCACATGTTTGCTTTGCATAAAAAATTTCTTACCCGCCGCTATTTTCTTGGCCTCCTGGATCTCTTGCTGAGCCCTCTCGACTTCGGCATTGGCGTCTTTTGTATTTGTAAGGGCCTTCACAAGCTCGGCCTCCTTTGCTTTAAGCTCCCGCTCCGTAGACTCGAGCTTCTTGCCGAGCTCCTAGAGCTCTTCTTGTACCTCGCCCACTCGGGCCTCTTGCTTTTTGCGCTCCTTGAGTTCCACGACCACTTTGTGTTCGGCCTTGGACAACGCCTTCTTGAGAGACGCCACTTTGGTGGCGGCCTCTGTTACCACATCACGACATCTCTTCGTTAGCATAATCAAATTTTATTTAGTATTTATTATATGAGAGAGGGGAATCATTCACCTTTGTTCTCTTCGAGCTGCCTCCTCGTGTGGCCGAGCTCTCCCTGTGCCCGTTCTAAATCCTGCGTCAGGCCGGCGATTTCGGCCGTGCGAGCAGCAGCGGCCAGCAGCACAACCTGTTTATTTACATTCAACACTTATTGTTAGACTCCTACGGATTATAATTGACCCTCCATTTGGTTTTTATTTCCGAACACCAAACAGAGTATTAGGGGCTACTACCTATCGGGTGGTGATTTTACACATTTTTACTGCTTACCTCAAAGCCTGTTAGGAGGCTGGTGCAGGCTTTGGTCAGTCCGCTCTTGGCGGAAGAAACCTTCTGAATCACCGCATTCATGAGAGTACGGTGCTCTTCATCCAGGGAAGCGCCTCGAAGCGCTTCCAGCAGACAATCCGGTGCCTGGGGCGCAACGGAAGTCCTTGATACAGACGGCCCTCCCTCCATAACGAGGGGCTGCCCGCTTAAGTCCGGAACCACTGAAGGCTCCGGAACAGTGTTTGGCTGAGAGCCCGGCTTGCCGTGGCTCTCATCAACACGATCCGCGAGGACCTTGAACCCCGCGAGTCTGACGCCTGGGACGCCGCCTTGAGGCGCCTCCAGGGCCACCTCCGCCATCGTCGGGAGCCTTTGGGACAACACCTCCGTGTCATCCGCAGGACGAGGAGACGTGGCCATCGGGAGTGAGTTCATTGCTGACTCACTCAAGGACCCGTCCGAAGACGACACTCCCGGATGGGCCCTGGCCGGACTGTATACAAGTTCGACATTATAAACAAAATTATGAAGCGAAAATTACAATTGAGTGCGGATACTTATGACCGCATGAGGGGCTTCTTCCTGGGCAGCCACCCTTCCTCGCTATCGGCGGCGGTGGCGGAGTAGTCCGGAAGGGATGCTTTCCCCTTCTTGGACGTCCCAGTCTCCCCCACCGGGGCGGCCTTCCTTTTCTTCCCTCCCCGGACACGGGGAGGTGGTTTTTCTCCTTGTTCCTCCCCGCCTCCGCGGGAGGAATCCGCCTCGTCGTCATCAGACGACAAGGGTATGACGGCTTTGCGCCGGGGGCCTCTCCTGGTCCCCTGGTCCGCCATCTCAGGCCCCCCATCCTGTCCAGATAGGGCGGCCTCTTCTTCTTCTTCTTCTTCTTCTCCTTCTTCCCTTTCGGGGGAGGAGTCTTCCTCGTCCTCTTTGGACGAGGCTTCTGGCGTGGCCTTACGTCGGAGACTCTTTCGGGTCCCCGGGGCCTTCTTGTTGGCCTTCTTCTCCGGCCCCTTGTAGGGTGCCGGAGCCAGCATCTCCGTTAGGAGAGCATTAGCTGGGCTTTCCGGCGGCGGTGCCGGACAGTCAATCCGCTCCGCCACCTCCACATAATCCTGAGATGAATACACACAATTACTTGAGGTTCCCCCGCAATTATACTGGGAAGGACTAAATTTGGTGATGGCCTTAGAACTCACCTGAGTAGGTTGCCGTGCGGCATCGAGCCCGCGGTCCTTGGATATGGGAGGAGGAACTTCGGAAGCCTTGAATAACACCTTCCACGCCTTCTTGTGATTAATGCCATAGAGCCTCTGAAGCGTCTGGTGTTCGGCTGGAACGAACTCCCATAGATTGAATGCCCGCCTTTGGCATGGTAGAATCAGGTGAATGAGCATGACCTGGATCACGTTAACAAGCTTGATTTTCTTGTCCTTCATGCCGTTGATGGAGGTTTTGAGTCCGGCCAGCTCTGTAGATTCGCCCCAGGATAGGCCCTTCCGTTCCCAGGAAGTGAGCCGCATAGGGGTTCCGGGGCGGAACTCGGGGGCCGCCGCCCAGTTGGCGCCGCGTGGCTCGGTGATGTAGAACCACCCCGATTGCCACCCCTTCACGGTTTCTGCAAAGGAGCCGTCAAGCCAGGTGACCTTAGGCATCTTGCCCACCATGGCTCCTCCGCACTCCGCTTGCTGGCCACTCACGATCTTCGGCTTCACGCAAAATATTTGAAGCCACAAGCCGAAATGAGGGTTGATGCGGAGGAAAGCCTCGCATACAATGATGAATGCCGAGATGTTGAAGACGAAGTTTGGAGCTAGATCATGAAAGTCTAGCCCGTAGTAGAACATGAGCCCGCGGACGAAGGGGTCGAGTGGAATCTCCATTCCACGGACGAAGTGGGAAAGGAACACGACCCTCTCGTGTGGTCCTGGAGTTGGAATGACCTGCCCCTCGTTTGGTAGCCGGCGCGCTATGTCTGCGGCCAAGTATCCGGCCGCCCGGAGATTCGAGATCTTCTTCTCCGTCGCGGTGGAAGCCACCCACTTGCCTCCTGCTCTGGACATGACTAACTGTGCAAAGAAGACCTGGACTAGGGCGCTGGAGCTCGAGGGGGCAAAAGTATGCGAGGGGAGGAAGGAGGCGTGGGTAAAAATGAGGAACTCTTATCCCTTTATAGAGGCGACGGAAGCGGTGCGCCTCCCCACTAGCCTGTTGAGAATCGCTTACTTCCCAAGCGCCACGATTGATGGCACGAGGGGATTACCCATACTCGTATTGATGATAATCCCGTGATAAGGGCACATGATCTCTGCTTTGACAGGACGTGTCAAGGAAACCGCCTCGCAATACGCGCTGTGTCTGGTTGTGAAAAAACGGTTCGAGTAATGACCTGGCCCTAATGGCATGTCACGTCGTCTAAAAGTTGTCAGCTGGAGTATCATTCTCTCTATGGTGGTATGTGAAGATCATTTTGCAGATCCGGACACGGTCTACGTGTTCGATGATAACCTTGGAGTATTCGGAAGGAGGAACCCATCTTGCAATGCCGAAGACAAGACTACATGTAGGACTCATCATCATTGAAGCCTGGTTCAGGGGCTACTGAGGGAGTCCTGGATAAGGGGGTATCCGGACAGCCGGACTATATACATCGTCCGGACTATAGAAGCGTCAAGATACGAGACTCAAGACTTCGGCTCGTGTCCGGATGGGACTCTCCTTTGCGTGGAAGACAAGCTTGGCGATCCGGATATTATGTTTCCTTCCTTGTAAACATACTCCATGTAAACCCTAGCTCTCCGGTGTCTATATAAACCGGAGAGCATGGCCCTTAGCAGGCCGATCACAATTACAATCATAACATCATAGGCTAGCTCTTAGGGTTTAGCCTCTACGATCTCGTGGTAGATCTACTCTTGTATTTCACATATCTTCAATATTAATCAAGCAGGAAGTAGGGTTTTACCTCCATTGAGAGGGCCCAAAGCTCACCGCCGCCGTCCATGGCGCCACTGTGGTAACCGCGGCCACAACTCGCATTGAATACCGCCGCGAGCTCAGCGGGTCCCCACGAACCCAATGCTGCCGCTCTAAGCTCTTGACTTGCACCACAACACCCCATGCCGCTTGGGGCCGAACTCCGGCGCCGTCGCAAGCTCCATTCCGGTGAGCTCCGGCCGCCCCAGCTCGAGCTGTTGCCACCCCTGGATGCGCGCGAAGCCCAGCAACCCATAGCCGCAAACCACGCCCGAAACCATTCCCTGTAGCACTTTCCCGTGGCGTTTCTGTTGTCAGATTTGGTCACCGCCGGCAAAACTCAAGCGAGTGTTGATGTGGCCGTCATTAGGCACTAATCCCCGCCAGCTGGACCTCCCCTAGACACTGACAGCGGGCCCCACACCAGGTCAAAGTCCAAGTCAACACGGGGTTAACCCCTGTCTCACTGACCAGTGATTCAAACCAACTCCATTTAACTTGCTGCTAGTTGCATTAGCTCAGACCACAACATATTGCCATGTCATGATCATGCATCATATTGTGCATTGCATTGATGGTGTTCTTACTTGTTTGCCGGTGTTTGTCCCCTCTTGATAGACATGGTTCTGACGATGAGTTTGAACACACCAATGAAGAACTATACTATCTTCAAAAGTGCCAGGCAAGCAAAACCCCCTTGTTCATTCCGATACAATCCCACTCTCTCGCTCCTGCTCTCTTTTACTGCATTAGGACAACAACTATTCAACTGTTGCATGCTCGATAGTTGAACCCCTTTTCCTCTGCATGACCTGTCATTGCCACAGCAAATAGATGAAACCCACTACCATGAGTAGGAGTTGTTTGAGCCCTGATGTGCCTACTCATTCATGCTTGTTTGTCATGCCTGCTACTGCTTAGAGTTGAGTCAGGTCTAATTCATCGGGGATGAATTGGAATGTTGTGAACATGTCCTATTGTGTGTGAGCTAAGTGTGTGAACACGATCTGGTAAAGGTAGCAGTGAGAGGCCATGTAGAGTACATGGTGGGTTGTCTCATTGAAACCATCCTCAGGAACTGAGTTCTATGTTTCTGATCCATGAACAGCTACTACCACACATTGGAATGCTTAAGTGCCCCACTCGACTTATTAATCAACTCAATCTCTATCCAAGAGTTGCAACTAGTTTCTGGTGTTTGTAGGCAGTGCTAGTAGTCTACCAAGTGGCACCCGGTACAGGTGGGCTTGGGACAGACTAGGTGCAGTGGCACGGTGTACCAAGTGGCACCCGGATGGTGGGCTTGGGAACTCTGCTCACATCGTTTGGGGCCGTGAGCGCCACCCCGGCCGGATCTCCTTGCGGATGGAACCTGAATAGGCGCTAAACCTGGACGAGAGACTTGTGTGGTTAGTCAGGTCGTGGCCGACACCCTCGCTGGGCTTCCGCTTGAAGGTTGCTGAGTACATGTCGTGTAAACGGCGATAAGTGGTGAGAGCATGTGTGAAGAAGTACACCCCTGCAGGGTTAACATTATCCATTCGAATAGCCGTGTCCGCGGTAAAGGACTTCTTGGTTGCCTATACAGTTCATACACAAGTGAAAGTGGATACTCTAAAATACGCAAGATAAGCGTGAGTGCTATGGATCGTGTTCTCGTAGGGAGACGGGAGTGGATCCATAGTGGTGTATTGATATGGTGAATATGTGGAGTCATGTGCGCCACCTCAAAAGAGTTACTTGCAGTCGTAGTTTAGGATAGCCACCGAGTCAAAGCTGGCTTGCTGTAGTTAAACCTCACCACCCCTTTGTTGATAATGGTGCATATGTAGTTAGTTCTGATGTAAGTCTTGCTGGGTACATGTGTACTCACGTTGCTTAATTTATGTTTTTGCAGAGAGACTTCAGTCTCGCTAGTAGTTCCACGTGGAATTCGATGTTTAGCTTGTTACCTCAGCTACGATCTTGTGCCCTCGGCAGGATCTGGTAGATAGACAGGCTTCTCAGCCTTTTTCATTTGTAGATGTCTGTACTCACACATGTTAAGCTTCCGCTTGTGCTTTCATTTGTATGCTCTGAATGTTGGGTCATGAGACCCATGCTTGTAATATCTCGCTCCTCGGAGCCTATTGAATAAAATATTTGAGTTGTAGAGTCATGTTGTGATGCCACGTTGTATTTGCACATATCGAGCATATTGTGTGTATGTTATTGAAATGCTTGGTATGTGTGGGATCTGACTATCTAGTTGTTTATTCTTGGTAGCCTCTCTTACTGGGAAATGTCTCCTAGTGCTTCCACTGAGCCTTGGTAGCTTGCTACTACTCCGGAACACTTAGGCTTGCCGGCATGTGTCCTTCTTTGTTCCTCTGTCTGTCCCTTCGGGGAATTGTCATGCGGTGTCTACCGGAGTCCTGTTAGCCTACTACAGCCCAGTTTACCGGAGTCCTGCTAGCCCAGTTGCTACAGCCCGGATTCACTCGCTGATGACCGACACGTTCGTTGTTGGGTCATGTATGCCCGTCCCTATAGGTTAGTGCCACTTTGGGTTCACGACTAGCCATGTCAGCCCGGGTTCTTTGTCATCTGGATGCTAGCGACACTATCATATACATGAGCCAAAGGGCGCAAACGGTCCCAGGCCTGGTAAGGCGTCACCCGTGGGAATACCGTGCGTGAGGCCGCAAAGTGATATGAGGTGTTACATGCTAGATCGGTGTGGCATAGGATCGGGGTCCTGACATAACATGACTTCTAGAACAGGATTACCATACCACTCTGGTTCGGATCTTACTCTGGAATACCTATGAGGTTCGGTAGTAACTTGATCCGAAGTTTCATGATCATTATCATTAACTTCCTTGCTAAATGGTGTAGGAATCACTGGAACTGATTTCTGTGATGAACTACTTTCCAATAAGGGTGAAGGTACAATTACCTCATCAAGTTCTACTTTCCTCCCACTCACTTCTTTCGAGAGAAACTCCTCTAGAAAGGATCCATTCTTAGCAATAAAGATTTTGCCTTTGGATCTGTGATAGAAGGCGTACCCAACAGTTTCCTTTGGGTATCCTATGAAGACACAGTTTTCCGATTTGGGTTCGAGCTTATCAGGTTGAAACTTTTTCACATAAGCATCGCAGCCCCAAACTTTAAGAAACAACAACTTTGGTTTCTTGACAAACCACAGTTCATAAGGCGTCGTCTCAACGGATTTTGATGGTGCCCTATTTAAAGTGAATGCAACAGTCTCTAGAGCATAACCCCAAAACAATAGTGGTAAATCAGTAAGAGACATCATAGATCGCACCATATCTAATAAGGTACGATTACGACGTTCAGACACACCATTTTGCTATGGTGTTCCAGGTGGCATTAATTGTGAAACTATCCCATGTTGTTTCAAATGAATACCAAACTCGTAAATCAAATATTCTCCTCCACAATCAGATCATAGAAACTTTATTTTCTTGTTACGATGATTTTCCACCTCACTCTGAAATTCTTTGAACTTTTCAAATGTTTTAGACTTATGCTTCATTAAGTAGATATAACCATATCTGCTCAAATCATCTGTGAAGGTAAGAAAATAACGATACCCACCACGAGCATCAATACTCATTGGACCGCATACATCAGTATGTATTATTCCCAACAAGTCAGTAGCTCGTTCCATTGTTCCGGAGAATGGAGTTTTAGTCATCTTGCCCATAAGGCACGGTTCGCAAGCGCCAAGTGATTCATAATCAAGTGATTCCAAAAGTCCATCATCATGGAGTTTCTTCATGCGCTTTACACCGATATGACCCAAACTACAGTGCCACAAATAACTTGCACTATCATTAGTAAACTTCAATCTTTTGGCTTCAACACTATGAATATGTGTATCACTACTATCGAGATTCAGCAAATATAGACCACTCAGCAGGGGTGCATGACCATAAAAGATGTTACTCATATAAATAGAACAACCATTATTCTCTGATTTAAATGAATAACATCTCGCATTAAACAAGATCCAAATATAATGTTCATGCTCAACGCTGGCACCAAATAAAAATTATTCAGGTCTAAAACTAATCCCGATGGTAGATGTAGAGGTAGCATGCCGACCGCGATCACATCGACTTTGGAACCATTTCCCACGCGCATCGTCACCTCGTCCTTAGCCAATCTTTGCTTAATCCGTAGCCCCTGTTTCGAGTTGCAAATATGAGCAACAGAACTAGTATCAAATACCCAGGCACTACTGCGAGCATTAGTTAAGTACACATAATAACATGTATATCAAATATACCTTTCACTTTGCCATCCTTCTTATCCGCCAAATACTTGGGGCAGTTCCGCTTCCAGTGACCAGTCCCTTTGTAGTAGAAGCACTTAGTTTCAGGCTTTGGTCCAGACTTGGGTTTCTTCTCTTGAGCAGCAACCTTTTTGCCGTTCTTCTTGAAGTTCCCTTTCTTTCCTTTGCCCTTTTTCTTGAAACTAGTGGTCTTATTGACCATCAACACTTGATGCTCCTTTTTGATTTCTACCTCCGCGGCCTTTAGCATTGTGAAAAGCTTGGGAATAGTCTTTTCCATCCCTTGCATATTATAGTTCATCACAAAGCCTTTATAGCTTGGTGGCAGTGATTGAAGTACTCTATCAATGACACAATCAACTGGAAGATCAACTCCCAGCTGAGTCAAGTGATTACGAAACCCAGACATTTTCAGTATGTGTTCACTGACAGAACTATTCTCCTCCATTTTGCAACTTTAGAACTTGTTGGAGACTTCATGTCTCTCAATTCGGGCATTTGCTTGAAATATTAAATTCAACTCTTGGAACATCTCATGTGCTCCATGACGTTCAAAACGTCTTTGAAGTCCTGATTCCAAGCCGTAAAGCATGGCACACTGAACTATCGAGTTGTCATCAGCTTTGCTCTGCCAGACGTTCTTAACGTCATCAGTAGCATCTACAGCAGGCCTGGCACCTAACGGTGCTTCCAGGACGTAATTCTTCTGTGCATCAATGAGGATAGTCCTCAAGTTACGGACCCAGTCCGTGTAGTTGCTGCCATCATCATTCAACTTAGCTTTCTCTAGGAACACATTAAAATTCAACGGAACGGTAGGACGGGCCATTGATGTACAACAACATAGACATGCAAAATACTATCAGGTACTAAGTTCATGATAAATTAAAGTTCAATTAATCATATTACTTAAGAACTTCCACTTAGATAGACATCCCTCTAATCATCTAAGTGATCACGTGATCCTAATCAACTAAACTATGTCTGATCATCACGTGAGATGGAGTAGTTTTCAATGGTGATCATCACTATGTTGATCATATATACTATATGATTCATGCTCGACCTTTCGGTCTTTGTGTTCCGAGGCATATCTGCATATGCCAGGCTCGTCAAGTTTAACCCGAGTATTCTGCGGGTGCAAAACTGGCTTGCACCCGTTTTATGTGAACGTAGAGCTTATCACACATGATCATCACGTGGTGTCTCGGCACGACGAACTGTAGCAACGGTGCATACTCAGGGAGAATACTTGTACCTTGAAATTTAGTAAGGGATCATCTTATAGTACTACTGACGTTCTAAGCAAAATAAGATGCATAAAGGATAAACATCACATGAAATCAAAATATGTGACATGATATGGCCATCATCATCTTGTGCTCATGATCTCCATCACCAAAGCATCATCATGATCTCCAACATCACCGGCGCGACACCTTGATCTCCATCATAGCATTGTTATCGTCTCGCCAACTATTGTTACTACGACTATCGCTACCGCTTAGTGATAAAATAAAACAATTACATGGCGATTGCATTACAATAAAGCAACAACCATATGGCTCCTGCCAGTTGCCGATAACTTTGTTACAAAACATGATCATCTGATACAACAATTTATATCACATCATGCGTGACCATATCACATCACAACAAGCCCCGCAAAAACAAGTTAGACTTCGTCTAGTTTGTTGTTGCAAGTTTTATGTGGCTGCTACGGGCTTCTAGCAAGAACCATTATTACCTACGCATCAAAACCACAATGTTTTTTCATCAAGTGTGATGTTTTAACCTTCAACAAGGACTGGGCGTAGCCACACTCGATTCAACTAAAGTTGGAGAAACAGACACTCACCAGCCTCCTATGTGCAAAGACGTCGGTAGAACCAGTCTCGCGTAAGCATACGCGTAATGTCGGTCTGAGCCGCTTCATTCAACAATACCGCCGAATCAAAGTATGACATGCTAGTAAGATGTATGACTATTATCGCCTACAACACTTTGTGTTCTACTCGTGCATATAACATCTACACATAGACCTGGCTCGGATGCCACTGTTGGGGAATGTGGTAATTTCAAAGAAATTCCTACGATCACACAAGATCTATCTAGGTGATGCATAGCAACGAGAGGGGAGAGTGTGTCCATGTACCCTCGTAGACCGAAAGCGGAAGCGTTTAGTTAACGTGGTTGATGTAGTCGAACGTCTTCGCGATCCAACCGATCCAAGCACCAAACGTATGGCACCTCCGCGTTCAGCACACGTTCAGCTCGGGGACGTCCCTCGTACTCTTGATCCAGTTGAGGCCGAGGGAGAGTTTTGTTAGCACGATGGCGTGGTGACGGTGATGATGAAGGTACCGACGCAGGGCTTTGCCTAAGCACTACGGCGATATGACCGAGGTGTGTAACTGTGGAGGGGAGCACCGCACACGGCTAAACAATTGTCAACTTGTGTTTTCTAGGGTGCCCACTGCCCCCGTATATAAAGGAGCAAGGGGGAAGGCTGGCCGGCCGCTGTAGGGTGTGCCCAAGTAGGATTCCTACTAGGAATCCTATTCCTAGTAGGTTTCCAACTTTCGGAAGGGAGCGGGAAGGAAGGAGAGGGAGAGAGGGAAGGCAAGGAGGGTGCCACACCCCTTCCTTGTCCTATTCGGACTCAGGGGGAGGGGGTGCGTGGCCTGCCCTGGCCGGCCCCTCTCTCTTTCCACTAGGGCCCATCGAGGCCCGTTAGTTCCCCGGGGGGTTCTGGTAACCTTCCGGCACTCCAGTTTTATCCGAAACTTCTCCGAAACACTTCCAGTGTCTGAATATAGTCGTCCAATATATCAATCTTTATGTCTCGACCATTTCGAGACTCCTCATTATGTCCATGCTCACATCCTGACTCCGAACAATCTTCGGTATATCATATCACATAAACTCATAATACCAATCGTCATCGAACGTTAAGCGTGCGGACCCTACGGTTTCGAAAACTATGTAGACATGACGGTCGGTGTCAAAACCGGCGGATCTCGGGTAGGGGTCCGGAAATATGCGTCTAAGGCTAATGGTAATAGGAAGCGGGGGACACAATGTTTACCCAGGTTCAGGCCCTCTCTATGGAGGTAATACCCTACTTCCTGCTTGATTGATCTTGATGATATGGGTATTACAAGAGTTGATCTACCACGACATCGAGGAGGCTAACCCTAGAAGCTAGCCTATGATTATGATTGTCCTTCTATGAACCAAACCCTCTGGTTTATATAGACACCGGAGGGGGCTAGGGTTACACAGAGTCAGTTACAGAGAAAGAAATCTACATATACGAATCACCAAGCTTGCCTTCCACACAAAGGAGAGTCCCATCCGGACACGGGACGAAGTCTTCTATCTTGTATCTTCATAGTCTAGCAGTCCGGCCAAAGTATATAGCCCAGCTGTCTGAGGACCCCTTAATCCAGAACTCCCTCAGTAGCCCCTGAACCATGCTTCAATGAAGATTGAGTCCGGCGTGCAGATTGTCTTCGGCATTGCAAGACGGGTTCCTTCTCCGAATACTCCAAAGTAGTTCTTGAACACAAGAATCGTGTTCGGCTCTGCAAAAATTCCACATACCACCATAGAGAGCTTAGTATTTCACGGATCTAATCTGCTGACAGTTTATTCATAGTGCGACACCACACCACGGCCCGGTATTTATCCAAACCGTTTTATTAGCCTGCCACAACACGATTTGTGAGGCGGTTTTATTGGCACGTCTTGTCGAAGTAGAGATCGTGTCCCCTTATTACGGGATTCTCATCAATACGGGCGTGGATAACCCAACCGTTCTACAGATAGGATTCCTTGGGAATAGGCCAGTTCCAAAAAGGCCACGCAGGGAACATTTGATATTCATCCTCTTTATAAAGAGGTCCTGGCCTGTCTTTTCCCTCTACGCTTAATCCTCTCCTTCTCCTACCTCGAGTTCCAACACCTAAAGCTTCAGCCAAAACGCTCCAAACTTCCGACCATGTCCGGATCTAGCCTTCAAGGCCGGTGGATGGCCTCCTCCATTACAGAGGAGGATATCAGGAAGTTTAGGGAGGCGAGGTACTTGATAGCGGAAATTCCCCACATGCTTCCTGCTCAAGGGTAGGTTATCCCTACTCCCAAGTCCGACGAGAGCGTCGTGTTTATTTCTCACTTCCTCCGAGGACTAGGCCTCAGCCTTCATCCCCTTGTTAGGGGGGTTATGTTTTATTACGGGCTAGATTTTCATGATCTAGCTCCGGATTCCTTCCTTCTCATCTCGTCCTTCATCATCGTGTGCGAGGCCTTCCTTCGCATCGTTCCACACTTCGGCTTATGGCTTAAAACCTTTAATGTAACATCAAAGACGATCAATAGGAAACACGCGGAGTGCGGAGGGGCAAAAATAAGCAGATGTGCCAAACATTTATGGCCAAAGGGTTCCTTCCCGGAGGTTTCCGACCTATGGCAACAGGAGTGGTTTTACATCACAGCTCCCCAAGGAAAAAAGTGGGCGGCTGCTCCTGCCTTCCGCTCCGAGCCCCCACCATAGCTTGCATCATGGGTCAATAGGGGGCTAGACTGGGGGTCAGCTGACGATGCACGAACGCTGCAAAGCCGCATCCGAGATCTTATCGAGAAGGACATTGGCCTTGTAAAGGTGATTCAGGTAATGCTAGTTCGACGGGTCCTACCATGCCAACGACGACCTCTCCGTATTTGGGAGTTCAATCCAGAAGGACCACGAACCGTTCAACACTTCTTCGGCATGATGCTCGAAGGGATGTATAAATCATTCTTCGGACCACGAATAAAGTGTCCGGACACCACGGAAGACGCAGGCCTTGACTGCAACCATCCAGATACCCCGGTGAGCACCCGTAACCGAACACGTTGTCATTATATTTATCCTAACATCTATCCTGAAAAAAATAGTCCTTGTCCAGGGTTGGATACAGAAGGCGGAGAGGATCAGGTGTTCGGCGGCTCTTCCCGAAGACTCAGCGGATCCGGTGTTAACCCGAATGCTGGCTCTCGAGATACGTCTCCAACGTATCTATAATTTTTGATTGTTCCATGCTATTATATTACCCGTTTTGGATGCTTATGGGCTTTACTTTACTCTTTTATATCATTTTTGGGACTAACCTACTAACCGGAGGCCAGCCCGAATTGCTGTTTTTTTGCCTATTTCAGTATATCGAAGAAAAGGAATATCAAACGGAGTCCAAACAGAGTGAAACCTTTGGGAGTGATCTTTTTGGAACAAACGTGATCCGGAGGACTTGGAGTGGATGTCAAGAAATAAGCGAGGTGGCCACGAGGGTGCCCGGCGCGCCCGCTACAGGTGGGCGCGCCCCCCACCCTCGTGGGTACCTCGAGTGTCCACCGACCTACTTCTTCCTCCTACATATACCCATGTACCCTGAAAACATCAGGGGAGACGACGAAAAACTATTTCCACCATCGTAACCTTCTGTATCCGCGAGATCCCATCTTGGAGCCGTCGCCGGCGCTCCACCGGAGGGGGAATCCACCGCGGACGGCCTCTACATCAACTCCAAGGCCTCTCCGATGAGTTGTGAGTAGTTTACCACAGACCTTCGGGTCCATAGTTATTAGCTAGATGGCTTCTTCTCTCTCTTTGATTCTCAATACAAAGTTCTCCTTCCTCTTCTTGGAGATCTATTCAATGTAACTCTTTTTGCGGTGTGTTTGTCGAGATCCGATGAATTGTGGGTTCATGATCAAGTTTATCTATGAGAAATATTTGAATATCCTCTGAATTCTTTTTTGTGTGATTAAGTTATCTTTGGAAGTCTCTTCGAATTATCGGTTTGGTTTGGCCTACTAGATTGATCTTTCTTGCAATGGGAGAAGTGCTTAGCTTTGGGTTCAATCTTGTGGTGTCCTTTCCCAGTGAGAACAGGGGAAGCAAGGCACCTATTGTATTGTTGCCATCGAGGATAAAAAGATGGGGTTTATATCATATTGCATGAGTTTATCCCTCTACATCATGTCACCTTTCTTAAAGCGTTACTCTGTTCTTCATGAACTTAATACTCTAGATGCATGCTGGATAGCGGTCGATGTGTGGAGTAATAGTAGTAGATGCAGGCAGGAGTCGGTCTACTTGTCACAGACGTGATGCCTGTAGACATGATCATGCCTAGATAATCTCATAATTATTCTCTTTTCTATCAATTGCTCGATAGTAATTTGTTCACCCACCATAATAATTATGCTATCTTGAGAGAAGCCACTAGTGAAACCTATGCCCCCCGGGTCTATCTCTTATCATATAAGCTTTCAATCTACTTTTATTTGCATCTTTATTTTTCCAATCTATATCATAAAATACCAAAAATATTTTTATCTTATCATATTATCTCTATCAGATCTCACTTTCGGAAGTGGCCATGAAGGGATTGAAAACCCCTTTATTGCATTGGTTGCGAGTTCTTGTTTTGTTTGTGTAGGTGCGCAGGACTTGCGAGGAGCCTCCTACTTGATTGATACCTTGGTTTTCAAAAACTGAGGGAAATAGTTACGCTATTGTGCTGCATCACCCTTTCCTCTTCAAGGAAAACCAACGCAAGCTCAAGACGTAGCAAGAAGGATTTCTGGCGCCGTTGCCGGGGAGGTCTTTGCTCAAGTCAAGACATACCAAGTACCCATCACAAACTCATCTCCCTTGAATTTACATTATTTTCCATTTGCCTCTCGTTTTCCTCTCCCCCACTTCACCCTTGCCGTTTTATTCGCCCTCTCTTTCCCAATCTCCTCCCTCTTTCACTTGCCTTTTTGTTTGCTTGTGTGTTGGATTGCTTGTCGTGATGGCGCAAGATAATACCAAATTGTGTGACTTTTCCAATACCAATAATAATGATTTCCTTAGTACTCCGATTTCTCCCCTTAATGATGTTGAGTCTTGTGAAATCAATGCTACTTTGCTAAATCTTGTTATGAAAGATCAATTTTCCGGCCTTTCTAGTGAAGATGTCGCTACCCATCTAAACAACTTTGTTGATTTGTGTGAGATGCAAAAGAAGAAAGATACGGATAATGATATTGTTAAATTAAATTTATTTCCATTTTCACTTAGAGATCGTGCTAAAATTTGGTTTTCATCTTTGCCTAAAAATAGTACTGATTCATGGAATAAGTGCAAATATGCTTTTATCTCTAAGTATTTTCCTCCCGCTAAGATCATCTCTCTTAGGTACGATATTATGAATTTTAAACAACTTGATCATGAGAATGTTTCCCAATCTTGGGAAAGAATGAAATTGTTGATTCACAATTGCACTACTCATGGTTTGAATTTATGGATGATCATACAAAAAATTTATGCCGGATTGAATTTTGCTTCTAAAAATCTTTTACATTCGGCCGCGGGAGGCACGTTTATGGAAATCACCTTAGGAGAAGCAACTAAACTCCTTGATAATATTATGGCTAATTATTCTCAATGGCACACCGAAAGATCTACTAGTAAAAAAGTGCATGCTATAGAAGAAATTAATGTTTCGAGTGGAAAGATGGATGAACTTATGAAATTGTTTTCTACTAATAGTGCTCCTATTGATCCCAATGATATGCCTTTGTCTACTTTGATTGAGAATAATAATGAATCTATCGATGTGAATTTTGTTGGTAGGAATAATTTTGTTAACAATGCTTATGGAGGAAACTTTAATTCTAGACCGTTCCCTAGTAATTCCTCTAATAATTATGGAAATTCCTACAATAATTCTTATGGTAATTTTAATAAGATGCCCTCTGATTTTGAAAATAGTGTGAAAGAATTTCTGGTCTCTCAAAAGAATTTTAATGCCCTGCTTGAAGAAAAATTGCTTAAAGTTGATGATTTGGCTAGGAACGTTGATAGACTTTCGCTTGATGTTGATTCTCTGAAACTTAGATCTACTTCTCCTAAGCATGATATCAATGAGTCTCTCAAATCTATGTGAATTTCCATTGATGAGTGCAAAGAAAGAACCGCTAGGTTGCGTGCTAAGAAAGATTGCTTTGTTAAAGCGTGTTCTTCTAGTTTCCATGAAAATAATGATGAAGATCTAAAAGTTATTGATGTGTCCCCTATTAAATCTTTGTTTTGCAATATGAATCTTGATAATTATGGGACTGGAAGTGAATCAACTTTAGTTAAAAAGCGTTCCGATAATTTGGAATATTATGATCTTGATGCTAAGTTTGGTAAAAATGGGATTGGAGAAGTTAAGACTTTAAATAGCATTGAACCCATTATCTTGGATTTCAAGGAATTTAATTATGATAATTGTTCTTTAGTTGATTGTATTTCCTTGTTGCAATCCGTGTTGAATTATCCTCATGCTTATAGTAAAAACAAAGCCTTTACCAAACATATTGTTGATGCCTTGATGCAATCTTATGATGAAAAACTTATTTGGAAGTTTCTATACCTAGAAAACTTAGTGATGAGTGGGAACCTACTATAAAGATTAAATTTAAAGATTATGAGTGTTATTCTTTGTGTGATTTGAGTGCTAGTGTTTCCACAATTCCGAAAACTTTATGTGATATTCTAGGTTTCCATGAATTTGATGATTGCTCTTTAAATTTGCACCTTGTGGATTTGACCATTAAAAAGCCTATGGGAAGGATCAATGATGTTCTTATTGTTGCAAATAGGAACTATATGCCCGTAGATTTTATCGTTCTTGACATTGATTGCAATCTTTCATGTCCTATTATTCTTGGTAGACCTTTCCTTAGAACGATTGGTGCGATTATTGATATGAAGGAAGGGAATATTAGATTCCAATTTCCATTAAGGAAAGGCATGGAGCACTTTCCAAGAAAGAAAGTCAAATTACCTTATGAATCAATCATGCGAGCTACTTATGAATCAAGTGCCAACGATGGCACTACTTAGATCTATCTTCACTTTTATGCCTAGCTTGGGGCGTTAAACAATAGCACTAGTTGGGAGGCAACCCAATATTATTTTTGTTCCTTGCTTTTTGTTCCTGTTTAGTAATAAATAATTTATTTAGTCTCTGTTTAGATGTGTTTTCTGGCTTTAATTAGTGTTTGTGCCAAGTAGAACCTATAGGATAACCTATGGTAAGAGTTAATTTGATTCTGCTGAAAAACAGAAACTTTGCGCTCACGAGAAACAATTCAATAAATCACAGAAACATGCTTTTGCGTTGATTGTTTTTGCTGTATGTCAATAGACAAATTGCCTAGGACTTCCTATTTTGGTAGGATTTTTGGAGTTCCATAAGTATTCTAAAGTTACAGATTGCTACAGACTGTTCTGTTTTTGACAGATTCTGTTTTTTCGTGTGTTGTTTGCTTATTTTGATGCATCTATGGCTAGTATGTAGGGGTATGAACCATAGAGAAGTTGGAATACAGTAGGTTTAACACCAATATAAATAAGGAATGAGTTCATTACAGTACCTTATGTGGTGGTTTTTCTTTCTTGCACTAACGGAGCTTATGAGATTTCCTGTTGAGTTTTGTGTTGTGAAGTTTTCAAGTTTTGGGTAAAGATTTGATGGATTATGGAATGAAGGGTGGCAAAAGCCTAAGCTTGGGAATGCCCGTGGAACCCCAAGATATTCAAGGATAACCAAAAGCCTAAGCTTGGGGATGCCCCAGAAGGCATCCCCTCTTTCGTCTTCGTCTATCGGTAACTTTACTTGGAGCTATATTTGTATTCGCCACATGATATGTGTTTTGCTTGGAGCGTCGTGTATGATATTAGTCTTTGCTTTTTAGTTTACCACAATCATCCTTGCTGTACACACCTATTTAGATAGAAATACTTGATTTGAAATTTATTAGAATACTCTATATGCTTCACTTATATCTTTTGAGCTAGATAGTTTTGCTCTATGTGCTTCACTTATATTTTCTAGAGCACGACGGTGGCTTTATTTTGAAGAAATTGTTGATCTCTCATGCTTCACTTATATTATTTTGAGAGTCTTTTAGAACAGCATCGGATCCCTTTCTCTATGAGTTTCGGTTGATAATGACTTAAGGTGAGCAACGAACCTCCAATCAGTTTTTCAGGAATACACAGAGAGAACCATCCGGCTGCACTCAACTGCAAACTAAAGGAACTCCTAACAAGCAGGGGAATTTCTCCTTTGTTACTGGTCGGGACGACCTAAATCGGCTGATGGAGCTCTTGGAAAGAAGTCGGTATCCAGCTTATCCCTAGTCTAGCACTCTGCTGTGAAGTCAGAAACCCAGAACGAAGAGCTAAAACGTCACCTTTACCCTTATCCTATTTCTTTCTTACTTGTAAACCAGACCGCGTCATTCCTTTTTTCTTTCTTTGGTAAGGAAGGGACGGCTATTCCCACAGGTTGATCTTGATAAAATGTGCAGCGATGTTTGACTATGCATCCAGTTCGTTGCTATCTCTATCTTTATCTACATGGATATTAACACACACTATTCTTGAGAGTCAAGACACCGTTTTGCTTTAAAGAGCCAAATAAATCCCAGATAATTACTAATGCACCGTTGAGTACACAGATTCTTTTCCTCTGAGGAATCCTTTCTATGGTGGACCCTGAGGTCAGACTCTTGCTGCTTGATTCAAAACCGGATTCAATAGCAGCAACATATTGATGATGGTGCCTGAAGTACCTATTCTATTACCTTTCTATGGTTATAAATATGGTCCTAGAATGATGAGCATCCAAGTTGGGTATAATAAAAACTATCATAGAAAGTGCATTAAAAACTATGATCAATTTGATGCTTGATAATTGTTTTGAGATATAAAGGTAATAATGCTAGAGTCATGCTAGTTGGGTAATTATGAAATTGAGAAATACTTGTGTTGAATTTGGCAAGTCCCGTAGCATGCACGTATGGTAAAAGTTGTGTGACAAATTTGTTGCATGGGGTGCTCTTTGAGTGCTTTCCTTATGAGTGGCAGTCGGGGACGAGCGATGGTCTTTTCCGACCAATCTATCCCTCTAGGGGCATGCATAGTAGTACTTTGCTTCGAGGGCTAATAAATTTTTGCAATAAGTATATGAGTTCTTTATGACTAATGTGAGTCCATGGATATACACACACTTACCCTTCCAGTTTGCTAGCCTCTATTGTGCCGCGCAACTTTCGCTGGTATCATGAACCCATTATTTACCTCCCTCAAAACAGCCACCATACCTATTATGGCATTTCCATAGCCATTCCGAGATATATTGCCATGCAACTTTCCACCGTTCCATTTATTATGACACGCTCCATCATTGTCATATTGCTCTTTGCATGATCATGTAGTTGACATCGTATTTGTGGCAAGGCCACCTTCATATTTTTCATACATGTCACTCTTGATTCATTGCATATCCCGGTACACCGCCGGAGGCATTCACATAGAGTCATATTTTGTTTTAGGTATTGAGTTGTAATCCTTGAGTTGTAAATCAATAAAAGTGTGATGATCTTCATTATTAGAGCATTGTCGCAAGTGAGGAAAGGATGATGAAGACTATGATTCCCCCATAAGTCGGGATGAGACTTCGGACTTTATAAAAAAAAGAGGCCAAAGAAGCCCAAATAAAGAAAAGAGGCCAAAGAAGCCTAGCAAAAAAAGGAGAAGAAAAAAATGTGAGAAAAAGAGAGAAGGGACAATCCTACTATCTCTTTTTCCACACTTGTGCTTCGAAGTAGCACCATGGTCTTCATGATAGAGAGTCTCTTATGTTGTCACTTTCATATACTAGTGGGAATTTTTCATTATAGAACTTGGCTTGTATATTCCAATGATGGGCTTCCTCAAAACGCCCTAGGTCTTCGTGAGCAAGCAAGTTGGATGCACACCCACTTAGTTTCTTTTGTTGAGCTTTCATATATTTATAGCTCTAGTGCATCCATTGCATGGCAATCCCTACTCACTTACATTGATATCTATTAATGGGCATCTCCATAGCCCGTTGATACAACTAGTTAATGTGAGACTATCTTCTCCTTCCTTGTCCTCATAACCACCATATACCACACATATTGCTATGTCCATGGCTTGCGCTCATGTATTGCGTAAGAATTGAAAAGGCTGAAGCGCGTTAAAAAGTATGAACCAATTGCTCGGCTCGTCGGGGTTATGCATAAGGGGAGTATTTTGTGTAATAGAGATGAAGCATGGCCTAACTATATGATTTTGTAGGGATGAGCTTTCTTTGGCTATGCTATTTTGATAGGACATGATTATTTGTTAGTATGCTTCGAAGTATTATTATTTTTATGTTTTATAAGCTTTTATGTTGAATCATTTGGATCTGAACAATCATGCCACAATAAATAAAACTACATTAAGAATTATGCTAGGTAGCATTCCACATCAAAAATCCTGTTTTTATCATTTACCTACTCGAGGACGAGCATGAATTAAGCTTGGCGATGCTTGATGTGTCTCCAATGTATCTATAATTTTTTATTGTTCCATGCTATTATTTTACCCATTTTGGATGTTTATGGGCTTTACTTTACACTTTTATATCATTTTTGGGACTAACCTACTAACCGGAGGCCCAGCCTGAATTGCTGTTTTTTGCCTATTTAAGTATATCGAAGAAAAGGGATATCAAACGGAGTCCAAACAGAATGAAACCTTCGGGAGCAATCTTTTTCGAACAAACATGATCCGGAGGACTTGGAGTGGAAGTCAAGAAACAAGCGAGGCGGCTAAGAGGGTTCCCGGCACGCCCCCACCCTCGTGGGCCCCTCGAGCATCCACCGACCTACTTCTTGCTCCTACATATACCCATGTACCCCGAAAACATCAGGGGAGACGACAAAAAACTATTTCCACCACCGTAACCTTCTATATCCGCTAGATCCCATCTTGGAGCCATCGCTGGCGCTCCGCCGGAGGGGGAATCCACCACAGAGGGCCTCTACATCAACTCCAAGGCCTCTCCGATGAGTTGTGAGTAGTTTACCATAGACATTCGGGTCCATAGTTATTAGCTAGATGGCTTCTTCTCTCTCTTTGATTCTCAATACAAAGTTCTCCTTCCTCTTCTTGGAGATTGTCGGTGTCAAAACCGGCGGATCTTGGGTAGGGGGTCCCGAACTGTGCGTCTAGGCGGATGGTAACAGGAGACAAGGGACACGATGTTTTACCTAGGTTCGGGCCCTCTTGATGGAGGTGAAACCCTACGTCCTGCTTGATTAATATTGATGATGTG
This sequence comes from Triticum aestivum, assembly GCF_018294505.1. Classification (NCBI taxonomy): domain Eukaryota; kingdom Viridiplantae; phylum Streptophyta; class Magnoliopsida; order Poales; family Poaceae; genus Triticum; species Triticum aestivum. Next base: position 537,951,914 of record NC_057798.1, read on the forward strand.
TGTTACAAGAGTAGATCTACCAAGAGATCAAGGAGGCTAAACCCTAGAAGCTAGCCTATGGTATGATTGGTGTTCGTCCTACGGACTAAAGCCATCCGGTTTATATAGACACCGGAGAGGGCTAGGGTTACACAGAGTCGGTTTCAATGGTAGGAGATCTACATATCCGTATCACCAAGCTTTCCTTCCATGCCAAGGAAAGTCCCATCCGGACACGGGACGAAGTCTTCAATCTTGTATCTTCATAGTCTTGGAGTCCGGCCGATGATGATAGTTCGGCTATCCGGACACCCCCTAGTCCAGGACTCCCTCAGTAGCCCCTGAACCAGGCTTCAATGACGACGAGTCCGGTGCGCGTATTGTCTTCGGTATTGCAAGGCGGGTTCCTCCTTCGAATAATTTATAGAAGATCATGAACACTAGGATAGTGTCCGGCTCTGCAAAATAATTTCCACATACCACCGTAGAGAGAATAATATTTACACAAGTTCAATCTGCTGACGTATTTTGTGGCGTGTCGTCACGCCGCTACCAAGCCTTTACTCGAATTGTTTTTATTGTACCACCTCAGCGCGTTTAGCGAAGCGGTTTCCTTGGCACGTCTTGTCGAAGCAGAGATCGTGTTCCCCTTATTTCAGGATTCCCATCAATACGGACGTGGGTAACCCAACCGCGCCATTGATTGCGGCGCTTGGGGGATAAGCAAGTTTTATCAGGCCGGTGGGGACACATGTTTTTGTCCGCCCATATAAGGGGATAAAGATCCAACCCTTTTACCTACGCCTTCTTCCTCCTTGGCTTATCCCTGCGAACTCGAGCTCCAGCGCCCAGGTTCGCACATCTCACCTCAACCTTCTCCAATTATGTCCGGAGTGGGAGGCAAGTGGATGGCCTCCTCCGTTACGGAGGGGCACATCGAGAAGCTGCGCAGCGCCGGATATTTTTCCAGCAACATCGCGCATCGGCTCCCCGACGAGGGAGAGCTCATCCCCACCCCCAGGCCCCATGAGAGGGTAGTATTTCTTACCCATTTCCTCCGCGGACTGGGCTTCCCACTCCATCCCTTTGTCCGGGGGCTCATGTTCTACTATGGCCTGGATTTCCACGATCTGGCCCCGAATTTAATCCTCAACATCTTAGCGTTTATCGTCGTGTGTGAGGCCTTCCTCCGCATCCAGCCCCACTTCGGCTTGTGGCTCAAGACCTTCAGTGTCAAGCCGAAGGTTGTGAAGGGCAGCCAAGCAGAGTGCGGAGGCGCCATGGTAGGTAGGATGTCCAACGTTACTTGGCTTGAGGGCACTTTCGTGGAAACCATCAAGGGGTGGCAATCGGGGTGGTTCTACATCACCGAGCCGCGTGACCCTGAATGGGCAGCGGTCCCCGAATTCAGATCTGGCATCCCCACACGGCTCACCTCCTGGAAAGAGAGCGGCCGGACTTGGGGTGATTCGGAGGAGCTGACCGGACTCCAAGCCTGCGTCCAAAAGCTGGTGGACAAGAAGCTCAAGCTTGTCAACGTGATCCAGGTCATGCTCATCCGCCGGATTCTCCCGTGCCAACGACGGGGCTTCAACATGTGGGAGTTCGATCCGGCGCAGCACCAGACTTTGAGCGGGCTCTTCGACACTATGTACGAAGATGTCTGGAAGGTGCTGTTCAAGGGCGCCGAGGCTCCCGCATCCGCTACCGAAGATCGCGGGTTCAGCTCGCAGCGTCCGGCTGACGAGATAAGCGATTTTGTCCTTTATGGGACGCTTGTTTTCCATAGTTTGACTCTATGCGGGATCTAAACTCCCTTTCCTTTGATAGGGCTGGCTGGCAAAGGCCGAGCATACTATCTGTCCGGCCCCATTGCCAGAGGACCCAGCGGACACCCGCCTAACGGGGCTGCTGGCTCCGGCACCCCACGTGATGCCGGAGAAGAAGGCCAAGAAGGCCATGGGGACTCGGAAGAGTTCCCGTTTTCAGGTGCTATCGGATGACGACTCCGAGGCCGACTCCTCTCACCAAGGTGAGGAGGAGAAGAAGAAAGCCTCTCCCCCAGTGGGGGAGAGAAGAAAAGGAAGGCCTCCCCAACGAGGGAGGCCAAAGGGTCCAAGTAGGGAAAAACTCTTCCCCCGGACTGCTCTGCCAACGCCAGTGACGACGACGAGGAATGGCCTCCAAGGACCAAGCCCCTGGCGAGATCGTGAGTATCCAGACTCCCGAATAACTTCATGGTTTTTCTTTTTTGCCACACAATGTCTTTCTAATGCCGCATACAACCCTGCAGTCCGCCCAAGGACGATCTTCCCGCTTCGTCGAGCGGGTCCTTAGGTGCGTCGGATATGGATTCTCTTCCGACCGCCTCCACCCCCCGTGACACGGACGATGCCGAGGTGGGATCCCGGGAAGGGACCCGCCAGGAGGAGGAGGCTCCGGAGGTGTCGCAGGACAACCTCCCAGACTTTGCACCGGACTCGGCTCCGGATCCCATAGTGGCTCCGGAGTCCGGCGGGCGGCCCCTTCGTAAGAAGGGCAAGACCGTGACGCCGGTGGCCTCCGTCCAACTGGAGGCGCCGGATAGCTTGCTGGAGGCGCTCAATGGCGCCTCCATCGAAGAGCAACACCACACTGTTATGAGTGCGGTGATTCAGAAGGTGCAGCTCGCCAAGAGCGGGCTGACCGAATCCTGCAGCAGCCTTCTAGCAGGCTTTGAGGTAAGAATTTTGATATATGTAAAATAGTACCACATAGACAGTAGCCCTTGATGCTCGGTTCGGTGTTCGGAAAGAAAAGCCGGACTGAGGATCTAAGAAGATATACGCAGGAGTCATAAAAAACATGTCAATATGGGATTGCAGGTTGCGCTGCTGACCTCTGCCGCACTGACTGCGGAGGTCAATACTTTGAAGGAAAGCCTCGAGCGGTCCGAGAACGAGCTCGGCCGTGCCAAGAAGCAGCTCGAGGACAAGGAAGGTGAGTAACACCTTATTAAAATTGTACCTTACAGAAAAGGATTTTGGTTGCAAAAAGAATGACAAGGATAACGTGGGTATTGCAGGGGCCACTAACGAGGTGGCGACCCTGAAAGAGGCGGTGGCCGCGGCCGAACACAAGGCGGCCGCGGAGCGCACCGAGCGAGAGAAGCATGAGGCGTGGGTGGCGGAGGTATAGCAAGAGCTCTAGGATCTCGTGAAAAAACATGAGAGCCTGGAGCGTGACTCGAAGACTCGAGAGTCTGAGATTGCAACTGCTCTTGAGAGTGCCAAAGCCGCTAAGGCCGAAGCCTACAAGGCCCTCCAAGAAATCGAGGCGTTGAAGAAAATAGCAGCGGGTAAGGCATTTTTCATGCAAAGTAAGCATGTGAGTGTTAATTACCTGTTGCTTACCCGAATTCGGAGCTCTCCAGGAGCGTTCGCAGATCTTCCTCGCAGCATGTCCGATGCTGCCGCGTTCTACCGGGCCGAGGAGGGGTGCTCGACGGAGAAGGTCTTCTGGTCTCAGTATGCTGAGGCCGGATATCTGGTGCCCCTTAGCGACCAGCTGAAGCAGCTGGTCGAGCTCCACAAGGCGGCCGAACAGGCCATGAAGGGCCTCATAGTTCGGCTGTGGCCTAAGGAGGCCATGCCTAGGAGCTACTTTGGCCTGGTGCGGCGGCTGGTGGATGCGTGCCCGTGGGTTGAAGTCATCAAGCACTCCTCCTGTATTGAAGGTGCCCGTCGGGCCCTTGCCCGCGCAAAGGTGCACTGGGGCAAGATGGATGCCCAGAAGCTTGTGACGGACCCGCCACCGCAGGGCAAGGAGCATCGCACGCCCGAGATGTATTATAAGAGTGTGCTGAAGGGCGCCCGCACTATTGCGGGTGAGTGCTCCAAAGATGTAATATTTGAGTAGACTCGCATTTTGTTATCCTGTGCGCTGAAAACTTAGTTCATATGCGCAAAGCAACGCTTGTTAATTTAAAATATTACCTTCTGTGCGGCTGTTTATCAAATCTGAGAGATGGCAAGTCGTCGGCTTCAGCCCCCATGCCAAGAGTGCTGGGGTGTTTGGGATAAATTTGAGCACTCTTGTTCCCATATTTGGGTCCATCTAGGGAAGCGCTCAACACAATGAACAAGGCAACCGGACTTATAATGCTTGAACACTCTCACTTAGCCATAGAATTCTATAATTTTAAATTTTGGCGAAGCCCCTAGTCTTTAGAAGGCCGAATTTGGGGCGCTATCCATGCTTGGGCCGGATAAAGTCGGCTCCTCGCTCTAAGCGGCATAAGTCTTTAAGGACTCGCAAAAAACCTCTCGAACAGCGACCAGCTCTCGCCTCATCATGATGGTCAGTTTTAGCTTTCTCCACTGAGGCGCTCGCCCAGCTCAACCGGGGCACAATCGCAGTGGTTCTCCCAGTGCTACCTTAGCCGATACAACGGAACGTAAGGTACCAAAACATGGGAGCCGGGCAAACCCAACTATTGACCCAAGACATGATTCGGAGCCGATGCATATAATGCTATAAGTTCGGTGTGCCGCACTTGTGAAAGTGTTCGGACTTATCACACCATGATGCGGGAAACATAAGCCCCTGGTGTATTTAGCCGTACCAAAACGTACGGATGCGACATGTCACAAATGAACATATATATAAGAGAGAAATGCAATTGGAAGCCAAAAGGTGTTGCATTACTTATTCAAGAAAAAACTGTTGTAAGTGCAGAACGATACAAGCGGTGCAATAAGCAAGGGATGGGACTGTTAAACATGTCCCCCTCCAGGGGTAGGCTGCGGAATGGTGCATAAAACAGATTTAATGCTCGTAATGGAGACCACCTGTATATTCGTTGTAGCCTTTCTCCTTCCCTGGTTGTTGCATCGTGAGTCCGGCAGGTCTTCTACCGGACAGGGCCTCTGACGAACGGAGTCCTGTGGGTAAAAATAAAAAGAAAAGAAAAAAAGAACGACACACTTGAGAGCCCCTGGTGTGGTTAAGCCGTGTTCTGGGACTATCATGGTCGTGCCCCTCACCCCATGCCCATGGTATCTTCAAAGCGTAATGGTGTACGCGAAGGACTTGTCTTGACGTTTTGCAGGGGCTGGGGTTGGGTCCGCACTGCTACGCGTGCTCGGAACGTGCCATGTGGTCTTGTTGTATGTTATTCCGGGCGCGTTTAGCCGTGTCCGGTCGCTTAACGGCCGGCCTCGAGAATTGCCTTAAGAGGCTGCACTGTACTTCTGCCGCGAGAGCTGCTGTATGTTCCTCCGTTCGAAGAGAGCGTTCTGTGTTTCCGTTGACCGTGATGACTCCTCGAGGGCCTGGCATCTTGAGCTTGAGGTATGCGTAGTGCGGCACCGCGTTGAACTTTGCGAACGCGGTACGTCCGAGCAGAGCATGATAGCCGCTGCGGAAAGGAACTAAGTCGAAGATTAACTCCTCGCTTCGGAAGTTATCCGGGGATCCGAAGACCACTTCCGGTGTAACTGAGCCTGTACAATTGGCTCTTACACTTGGTATGACGCCTTTAAAGGTCGTCTTGGTAGGTTTAATCCTTGAGGGGTCTATGCCCATTTTCTGCATTGTGTCCTAATAAAGCAGGTTCAGGCTGCTGCCGCCGTCCATTAGGACTCTGGTGAGGTGAAATCCATCGACGATTGGGTCTAGAACCAATGCGGCGAATCCGCCATGGCGGATGCTGGTGGGGAGGTCTCTTCGGTCAAAAGTGATCGGGCAAGAGGACCATGGATTGAACTTCGGGGCAACTGGCTCCATCGCGTATACATCCCTGAGTGCACGCTTCCGCTCCCTTTTGGGTATGTGCGTTGCGTATATCATGTTCACCGTCCGCACCTGTGGGGGGAAACCCTTCTGTCCTCTATTGTTCGGCGGTCGGGTCTCTTCCTCGTCATCGCTATGCAGCCCCTTGTCATTATTTTCGGCAATTAACTTGCCTGCCTGCTTGAATACCCAACAGTCCCTATTGGTGTGGTTGGCTGGCTTTTCGGGGGTGCCGTGGATCTGGCACGAGCGGTCGAGTATTCGGTCCAAATTGGACGGACCCGGAGTAGTTCTTTTGAATGGCTTTTCCCGCTGACCGGGTTTAGAGCCTCTGAATCCGTCATTGACTGCCGTATCTTCACTGTTATCGCCGTTAATGTGGCGTTTGTTTTTGTTGCGATGCGACCTGCAATTACGGTCCTTGAAATCCGGACTGCCAAAATTTTTGCTGAGGTTATTGCTGCGTGCTAACAAGCTGTCCTCACCCGCGCAGAAGCGGGTCATGAGTGATGTGAGGGCTGCCATGGATTTCGGCTTTTCCTGTCCTAGGTGCCGGGCAAGCCACTCGTCGCGGATGTTGTGCTTGAAGGCCGCTAGGGCCTCTGCATCCGGACAGTCGACGATTTGGTTCTTCTTAGTTAAGAACCGTGTCCAGAATTGTCTGGCCGATTCGTCTGGCTGCTGAATTATGTGGCTTAGGTCATCAACGTCTGGTGGTCGCACATACGTGCCTTGGAAGTTATCTAGGAATGTGGCTTCCAGGTCTTCCCCACTCCCGATTGACTCTGCTGGCAAGCTGTTAAGCCAATGTCGGGCTGGTCCTTTGAGTTTGAGTGGGAGATATTTGATGGCGTGAAGATCATCACCGCGGGCCATGTGGATATGAAGGAGATAGTCTTCGATCCAAACCGCGGGGTCTGTTGTGCCATCGTAGGATTCAATGTTCACGGGTTTAAACCCTTCGGGGATTTGATGATCCATTACTTCGTCTGTGAAGCATAGTGGGTGTGCAGCGCCTCTGTATTGGGCGATATCACGATGGAGCTCGAAAGAGCTTTGTCTATTTTGTTTCGGCCCGACCGGACTTACTGTGTCCGGCGCGACGGTTGTCATCACATATCATGGGGCGCCCACGCGATCCATAGATCGATCTTGATTGTCTTGCCTTATCCTCCAATATATCTCGCAAGTCCGGAGCGTTCCCCTGTGGCTTTGTGCTTTTCGAGCGATGTCGGGGTACGGTTCTAGTGAAGGGCCTAGGGGCCTCTCTGTCCCAACCACGGGGTGGTCGGTCAACCGTATTGTCTGCTGGTGACGCAGGTTCATACGCCTCCTCCTCTAATCGGGGGAGCAGCTTGCATTTAGGGTAACTTTTGGATGGGCGTTTGAGCTCATGCTCTTCGGCCGCGAGGACTTCAGTCCATCTGTCGGTTAGCAGATCTTGATCAGCTCTAAGCTGTTGCTGCTTTTTCTTGAGGCTGTTTGCCTTGGCCATAAGCCTGCGTTTAAAACGCTCTTGTTCGACGGGATCCTCAGGCACGACGAATTCGTCATTGTCGAGGCTTGCCTCGTCTCCGGGGGGAGGCATATAGTCCTCTACCTCTTCTTCTGCCACTCTCTCATGAGGGCTGGCGTCTCCGTCCTCCTGTGCTGAATCTTGCTGGAGTGGGTTATCTTCGGCATTGTCCGGGGTGTTGTTATCTCTGGTGCCGGAATCTTCATTCTTGCTGTGGCGGGATTTAGAGCGATGCCGCTGACGCCGGCGCTTGGGCTGTTTCTTGGAGGGGTCATCCTCCGCTGTTGTTTCGCCATTCCCATCCTTTGGGATATCCACCATGTATATGTCATATGATGAGGTGGCTTTCCAGTGCCCGGTAGGCGCTGGTTCTTGGTCGTCTCCGGCATCGTCGTCCATACCATCGATGTCTTCGGAGTCGTAGTCTAGCATGTCGGTTAGATCGTCGACAGCGGCTACTAAGTGGGTGGTGGGTGGGCTTTGAATTTCTTCGTCGTCCGCATCCCAACCATCCTGACTGCAGTCCGGCCAGGGTTCTCCTGATAACGAGAGATACTTTAGCGAACTCAAGATGTCGCCAAAATATGAGTGTTGAAAGATGTCCGCTGCGGTGAACTCCATGACCGGTGCCCAATCGGATTCGATTGGAGGGGGCACGGGAGGTTCGAAGTCCGACAAGGAGTCCGGCACCTCGGAGTCACAAGCTTCATGAGGGACAAGGTCAGTGTTCGGCTCTATCACCGTAGAGGTTGCAGCCCCCGAGGCGGTGTCTAGCCATCCGTCCTCGATCTGCATAGCCGGCTCCAAATTGAAGATCGGAGCGGGCTCGAGTGCGGCCTCCACGGTACTGTCCGGCTGCAGAGCTAAATCATGCCCGTCATGACAGTGCGGCGTGCTTGGCTGTGGCTCGAATCCATCGAAGATCAAGTCCCCGCGGATGTCAGCCGTGAAGTTCAAACTTCCAAATCTGACCTGACTGCCAGGGGCGTAGCTTTCGATCTGCTCCAGATGGCCAAGTGAATTGACCCGCAGTGCAAAGCCGCTGAATATGAAGATCTGTCCGGGGAGGAAGGTCTCACCCTGGACTACATCGTTGTTGATGATCGAAGAAGCCATCGAGCCTATCAGCAACGACACAGAGGAACTCTCAATGAAAGCACCAATGTCGGTGTCAAAACCGGCGGATCTCGGGTAGGGGGTCCCGAACTGTGCGTCTAGGCGGATGGTAACAGGAGACAAGGGACACGATGTTTTACCCAGGTTCGGGCCCTCTTGATGGAGGTAAAACCCTACGTCCTGCTTGATTAATATTGATGATGTGTGTTACAAGAGTAGATCTACCATGAGATCAAGGAGGCTAAACCCTAGAAGCTAGCCTATGGTATGATTGTTGTTCGTCCTACGACTAAAGCCATCCGGTTTATATAGACACCGGAGAGGGCTAGGGTTACACAGAGTTGGTTACAATGGTAGGAGATCTACATATCCGTATCGCCAAGCTTGCCTTCCACGCCAAGGAAAGTCCCATCCGGACACGGGACGAAGTCTTCAATCTTGTATCTTCATAGTCTTGGAGTCCGGCCGATGATGATAGTTCGGCTATCCGGACACCCCCTAGTCCAGGACTCCCTCAGAGATCTATTCGATGTAACTCTTTTTGCGGTGTGTTTGTCGAGATCCGATGAATTGTGGGTTTATGATCAAGTTTATCTATGAGAAATATTTGAATCTCCTATGAATTCTTTTATGTGTGATTAAGTTATCTTTGCAAGTCTCTTTGAATTATCAATTTGGTTTGGCCTACTAGATTGATCTTTCTTGCAATGGGAGAAGTGCTTAGCTTTGGGTTCAATCTTGCGGTGTCCTTTCCCAGTGACACTAGGAGAAGCAAGGCACGTATTGTATTGTTGGGATCAAGGAAAAAAGATGGGGTTTATATCATATTGAATGAGTTTATCCCTCTACATCATGTCATCTTTCTTAAAGCGTTACTCTATTCTTCACGAAAAATATACTCTAGATGCATGTTGGATAGCGGTCGATGTGTGGAGTAATAGTAGTAGATGCAGGCAGGAGTCGGTCTACTGGTCACGGACGTGATGCCTGTATACATGATCATGCCTAGATAATCTCATAATTATTCGCTTTTCTATCAATTGCTCGACAGTAATTTGTTCACCCACCGTAATAATTATGCTATATTGAGAGAAGCCACTAGTGAAAACTTTGGCCCCCGGGTCTATCTCTTATCATATAAGCTTTCAATCTCCTTTTATTTGCATCTTTATTTTTCCAATCTATATCATAAAATACAAAAAATATATTTATCTTATAATATTATCTCTATCAGATCTCACGTTCGCAAGTGGCCATGAAGGGATTGACAACCCCTTTATTGCGTTGGTTGCAAGTTCTTGTTTTGTTTGTGTAGGTGCGTGGGACTTGTGAGGAGCCTCCTACTAGATTGATACCTTGGTTCTCAAAAACTGAGGGAAATACTTACGCTACTGTGCTACATCACCCTTTCCTCTTCAAGGAAAACCAACGCAAGCTCAAGACGTAGCAGCTCGCGCACCATATCAAGTGCCATCGGGGGAAGAAAATTACGGACATGGGGAGGTCAAAAGCAGCCCCCATACATGTGGTACTTTACGTACTGCGCCCGGAGAAATTGGGGCTCCCATGGTGGAACAAAAACGGGTAGGGGAAGCAACTACCTCCCCCCATCACGGGAAGAAGAGAGCCGCCTCCGAAGACTTGGAGGTCGAGGCTTCCAAGCAAGGGAAGAAATCCCTAACAGAGGGTATCGCCCTAGGGAGCAACGTTGCCAAACAACGCCCTCAAGGGGGCCAGCCGTTAGCCGAGATGTAAGTGAATGAAGATGTCCTGTAAGCATACCCTGTTTCTTTCCTGCGTACGATAATAGTATCTGAAACGTGTGTTTGGCAGTCCGGCCTATAGCCCTTCGCCGCTATCTTCGTCCTCGGGGGATCTTCTTCCGGAGATGATGGAGAGCGAGACGCCTCCTCATACTCCCTCGTCCCATAGGGAAGGCGACCCCGAAGTGTCGTCACGGAGGATTTCTCGTGATACTCAGAGGAGGATGGGGCCAGAAGGTGAATCTTCAGCCGCCCGAGGTCCGGGGTGTTCGGCTCCTATAGAGACCGTAAACAAAAGCCCCTGACTGTCCGATGCACAGCCGGATACATTGATGAGTCTTCTGCGGCAAGCGCCTGTTTCAGAGGAACATCGTACCTTAATGGGTACGGTGATTAAAAGAATTTCGTCCGTGAATAGCGGACTGGATGTAGCCTTTACGAGCCTGTTAAGAGGCTTCGAGGTACGTAAGGTGGCATTCTTGTTGTTATTTTGTACTGCAAACACAGGGTGCGCTGTGTATAGATAGTAGCCCCTGAGACTCTGGTTGCCATCCACACGGGGGCGATCAGAGGATAAAAAAACATTAATAATCTCAGGAAAGGGTTTGGCCAATTTTGTACACAGGCGGCTGCAGCCCCGACAACCGCGCGGGCTGCCGATTTTGCCGAATTGAAGCGGCAACTTGATGTGGCAGATGAAGACACAACGCTCGTGCATAAGCGTCTTGACGAGGTGCAAGGTATGTCTCTTGAGCGGACAACAAATATGTATGACAGTACGACACTGGAACTTATAATATGCTTTGAATGCAGATGGTGCCGCCGCCATGGAGACTCTTCGGGCTGAGCTTGCGCATTCTAAGGAGCAAGCCAAAATAAGGGACGCGGCTGCCGAAAAGGCAGTGAGGGACTTGAAAGCCGAACAGGCTGCTCATCACCGAAGTGAAGAAAAAATAGCCAATATGGCTCTTGAGGTGAAGGACGCCGCTAACCGATATGAGCTGCTCAAAAAGGAGAGCCAAGAAAAAACAGTGGACCTGAGAAAGGCCTTAGAAGCGGCAAAAGAGTCTCGATATGAGATCAGAACTGCTCGGGAGGAGCTCCGGCAAGCCGGCGAGATCACGGCTGGGAAGCCCTTTTTATTACGAACTAAGTTCGGCAATCCGAAGTATGCTCTGCTTGATCAAATGTGGAGTTCTGAAGATGCATTTTTGGACTTGTCAAAGAGTGTTGCTGATGCGACACAGTTCTTCCAGAACCAAGAATATCATGAAATGGAAAGACTATTCTGGTCACAATTCAGCACGCCGAAGTGTCCGCTTCTGTTAAACGAACAGATGGCCGAATGGGCAGAGCTCCATAGGTTATCCGGACTTGCCATGAAGGCTATCGTGGACTGCTTGTGGCCGGGGGAACCAAGCCCGAGTAGTTATTTTAGTTTGGTGAAACAGTTTATTCGTCCTGTGCCAGATATCGCTACTATCAAGCGATCGGCATGCATAGAGGGTGCACGGATGGCCCTGGCCCGTGTTAAAATGTACTGGGCGGGGATGGAGGCCACCGGTGTTGCAACACAAGGTCCGTCTGGGAGTCAGGACCTGCCGGAGCGCTATTTTGAAGAGGTCTTAGAGGGTGCCCGCCTGATAGAGGCTCAGTGCTCAAAGACCATCATGTTTGAATGATATGCATCCGCATTGTAAAGACAATGCTTTTGATAATAAAGGCTTAAATATACTTGTGCCCATAAAGTATTTTAGTGCCTCCTGTGCGGCGTTTTTTGTATATATGTATATAACCTAAAAGATTGCAGTCGGCGGCTTCAACCCCTTTGCGAATAATGCGTGCTTGTTCGGCAAAATCATGTAGTCACACTTGATCCAATGTCTTGGTCCATTTGAGGAGGTGATAGTGCGGTGAACAAGGCAATTGGACTATAAAGCTTTAACACTTTCACTTAGCCATAGGAGTTTGACCATGGGGCTACTACATAGCCCCTAGTATGTTCGCAGTTTATCCGAAAATGGTGCGTTTACATACGTGACCGGGAAACTGGTCCTTCGTTAATGCGGAGGAATCTCGAGGATTCCGTTGAGTCATCGAGTGGTTGACCAGTCTCTCGTTGTATCATGACAGCCAGTTTTCGGCTTTCTCTACTGAGGTGCTCGTCCGCATGAACCAGGGCACAATCGCAGTAGTTCTCAACATGCTTCCTTTGCCGATGGTGCGGAACGTAAGGTAGCAAAACAAGGGAGCCGAGCAAACCCAACATTTTACCAAAGACATGATTCGGAGCTGATGCATATAGGGCCAAACTCGCGACGCCGAACACTCCTGAAGGTGTTCGGACTTAGCAATATATACCAGGCTGAATAGCAGCCCCTGGTAATAAAACCCTGGGTTTCAAGGTACATGTCTATTCGGCGTGATGAAAGGGAGCCTGTGGTGAGAACATGGATCTCTAAAACACATCGACTTCTGCTTTTGTATTTGGAAATACGGCAGGTCATAAGCTCATTGGTAACACCGTCATCCTTGTGGGTCATTTTAAGAGCCAGGAGGATATGAAAACAACAAAAGATAGTAAAAAGGTTTACGCAGGGGCTTAATCTAAAAAGAAACCTTGGAGCGGGGCCCTGCTGCACGTCTGCGCCTTTATCTCCGTTACGCCTGTGTCCTTGAGGGGTAGTGTCGGTGTCAAAACCGGCAGATCTCGGGTAGGGGGTCCCGATCTGTGCGTCTTAGGCTGATGGTAACAGGAAGCAAGGGACACAATGTTTACCCAGGTTCAGGCCCTCTCGATGGAGGTAAAACCCTACTTCCTGCTTGATTAATATTGAAGATATGAGTAGTACAAGAGTAGATCTACCATGAGATTGTAGAGGCTAAACCCTAAGAGCTAGCCTATGATGGTATGATTGTAATTGTGATCGGCCTTCTAAGGACCATCCTCTCCGGTTTGTATAGACATAGGAGAGGGCTAGGGTTTACATGGAGTCAGTTACAAGGAAGGAAACATAATATCCGTATCTCCAAGCTTGTCTTCCATGCAAAGGAGAGTCCCATCCGGACACGGGCCGAAGTCTTGAGTCTTGTATCTTCACACTTGAGTAGTCCAGACGACGTATACAGTCCGGCTATCTGGATACCCCCTAATCCAGGACTCCCTTAGTAGCCCCTGAACCAGGCTTCAATGACGATGAGTCCGGCGCGCAGTCTTGTCTTCGGCATTGCAAGGCGGGTTCCTTCTCCGAATACTCCAAGGTTATTTATCAAACACGTAGACCGTGTCCGGATCTACAAGATGATCTTCACACACCATTGTAGGGAACATAGCTAAATCTGTTCTGCCGGCAATCTTTGTACGTCTTGCCCTTGCATCGTGGCCTGGTCCAACACGAACCGGCGTTTCCTGCTCCACCTCGACTCGCGTTGTGAGGCGGTTTTATTGGCACGTCCTTCCAAAGCAGAGATCGTGTTCCTCTTATTACAGGATTTTTCATCAACATGGGCGTGTCTGACCCCACGGCGACCGTTGGTATGACTCTGTGTATTTTAGATAAGTCTCAAGCGGTCACGCTGAGGACTCTTGATATTCATCCCGTTTATAAAGGGGCCGAGGCCTACGCCCCTTTTCCACCTCTCCTGCTCCCTCTCGCACCTCGAGCTCCAGCACTCAAAACCTAAGCTCCAACACCCCAGATCCTCCAGTATGTCCGGATCCAAAGCAAAAGGCCGATGGGTGGCCTCCTCGATCCAAGAGGAGGATATTACTAAGCTTAGGGAGGTCAGATATCTGACCGCTGATATCCAGCACAGGCTTCCTGCTCCAGGGCAAGTTATCCCCACGCCGGAGCCCAATGAGAGCGCCATATTCGTTCCTCACTTCCTCTGAGGCCTAGGCCTCACCCTCGACCCCTTTGTGAGGGGCTCATGTTTTACTATGGCTTGGATTTCCATGATCTGGCTCCAGACGCCGTCCTCCATATCTCGTCGTTCATTATTGTGTGCGAGGCTTTTCTCCACGTCAACCCACACTTCGGCTTATGGCTCAAGACCTTCAATGTGAAGCCGAAGATGATCGAGGGGCGACATGCAGAGTGCGGAGGTGCCATAATAAGCAGGAACACCGATGCCCCATGGCCAGAGGGTTCTTTCCCGGAAGTATACGATGTGTGGCAACGGAGGTGGTTTTATGTCACACTCTAAGAGGCACAAAGTGGGTAGCCGCCCATGAGTTCCGCTCAGGCCCTCCATCACAATTAGCGTCTTGGACCGACATAGGACGAAATTATGGGCCTTCTGGCGATGTACCAGAACTGCAGAATCGTATACGGGAGCTTATTGAGAGGGACATTAATCTTGTCAGCATAATGCAAGTGATGCTAATCCGGCGGATGTTGCCGTGCAAACGTCGGCCTCTCCGGATGTGGGATTTTAATCCGGAGGGTCCGTGGACTATTAAGCACTTCTTCATCCTGAAGCTCGAAGGAATGTGTAAATTATTCTTCGGACCACAAGTAAAGTGTCCGGACACCACCGAGGATGTGGGTCTAAGCTGCAAGCGCCTAGATGCCCAAGTAAGTAGCCTTAAAGCCGGATACTTCATTTATATTTATCATAACTATTATTCTGAAAATCCCTCCGTGGCCAGGAATGGCTCAACAAGGCGGAGAGAATCAGGTGTCCGACGCCACTTCCTAAAGGCTCGCCTGGTCCAACCATTGCCAAGATGCTTGGCCGGGTGCTCAGCAAAATCCCCTCAGGGAAAGGCAAAGGAAAGGGCAGTGAAGCCGAACTATGCATCCAGACCGGGGGAATCGCTACCTCTCCTATGGAGGATAGTCAGGAGGGGGAGGTTAAAGTCTCCTCCCCACGCGGGAAGAAGAGGGTAGCCTCCAAAGACTTGGAGGCGGAGGCGCCCAAGCAAGGGAAGAAGGTATCACCAGGGGGCTCTGCCGCGACGGGCACCCTCACTACATCATGCCTGATACGTCCATTTTGCATCATGCTTTTATGACAATATTTATTGCATTATGGGCTGTTATTTCACGTTATGTCACAATACTTATGGATATTCTCTCTTATTTTACAAGGTTTACATGAAGACGGAGAATGCCGGCAGCTGGAATTCTGTGCTGGAAAAGGAGCAAATATTGGAGGCCTATTATGTGCAACTCCAAAAGTCCTAAAACTCCACGGAATATCTTAGAATAAATAAAGAAAAATCGTCGCCAAAGATGAAGGCCAGGGGGCCCACACCCTGCTCACGAGGGTGGGGGGGCGCGCCCCCTGGCCTTGGGCGCGCCCCCTACCTCGTGGGCCCCCTGGTGGCTCTCCGATGCCCGTCTTCTCCTATATGAAGTCTTTCGATGAGAAAAAAATAGAAGGAAACATTTCGGGACGAGACTCCGCCGCCACGAGGCGGAACCTTGGCGGAACCAATCTAGGGCTCCGCAGAGCTGTTCTGCCGGGGACACTTCCCTCCGGGAGGGGGAAATCATCACCATCGTCATCACCAACGCTCCTCTCATCGGGAGAGGGCAATCTCCATCAACATCTTCACCAGCACCATCTCATCTCCAAACCCTAGTTCATCTCTTGTATCCAATTCTTGTCTCCAAGTCCGGGATTGGTGCTAGTAGGTTGCTAGTAGTGTTGATTACTCCTTGTAGTTGATGCTAGTTGGTTTATTTGGTGGAAGATCATATGTTCAGATCCTTTATGCACATTATTACCCCTCTGATTATGAACATGAATATGCTTTGTGAGTAGTTACGTTTGTTCCTGAGGACAAGGGAGAAGTCTTGCTATTAGTAGTCATGTGAATTTGGTATTCGTTCGATATTTTGATAAGATGTATGTTGTCTAGCCTCTAGTGGTGTTATGTGAACGTCGACAACATAACACTTCACCATTATTTGGGCCTAGAGGAAGGCATTGGGAAGTAATAAGTAGATGATGGGTTACT
Organism: Triticum aestivum; assembly: GCF_018294505.1. NCBI lineage: Eukaryota > Viridiplantae > Streptophyta > Magnoliopsida > Poales > Poaceae > Triticum > Triticum aestivum. The sequence continues at coordinate 537,968,028 of NC_057798.1, forward strand.
AGAGTGACAGAAGCTTAAACCCTAGTTTATGCGTTGCTTCGTAAGGGGCTGATTTGGATCCATATGTTTCATGCTATGGTTAGGTTTACCTTAATGCTTTTGTTGTAGTTGCGGATGCTTGCAATAGAGGTTAATCATAAGTGGGATGCTTGTTCAAGTAAGAACAGCACCCAAGCAACGGTCCACCCACATATCAAATTATCAAAGTACCGAACACGAATCATATGAGCGTGATGAAAACTAGCTTGACGAAGCGCTTTTCCTATTATAAGAGTTTGTCCAGGCTTGTCCTTTGCTACAAAAAGGATTGGGCCACCTTGCTGCACTTTATTTACTTTTGTTACTTGTTGCTCGTTACAATTTATCTTATCACAAAACTATCTGTTACCACTTATTTCAGTACTTGCAGAGAATACCTTGCTGAAAACTGCTTATCATTTCCTTCTGCTCCTCGTTGGGTTCGACACTCTTACTTATCGAAAGGACTACGATAGATCCCCTATACTTGTGGGTCATCAAGACTCTTTTCTGGCGCCGTTGCCGGGGAGTGAAGCGCCTTTGGTAGGTGGAATTTGGTAAGGAAAAATTTATTTAGTGTGCTGAAATTTTCTGTCACTTGTTACTATGGAAAGTAATTGTCTGAGGGGCTTGTTCGGGGTATCTTCACCCCGTCCAGTAGAGCAAAGAGTTGCTCCTCAACCTACTCAACCTACTGAACCTATTGAAAATGAAACTCCTTTTGAGATTCCTTCGGGTTTGATGGAAAAACTGCTAGCTAACACTTTTACAGGAGATGGAACAAAGCATCCTGATGAACATCTACGCTATGTGGATGATGTTTGTGGACTATTTAAGCTTGCAGGTATACCCGATGATGTTGTTAAGAAGAAGGCTTTCCCTTTATCTTTGAAGGGAGACGCATTGACATGGTATAGGCTATGTGATGATATGAGATCATGGAACTATAAAAGATTGAAATTGGAATTTCATCAAAAGTATTACCCTATGCATCTTGTTCATCGTGATCGCAATTATATATATAATTTTTGGCCTCGCGAAGGAGAAAGCATCGCTCAAGCTTGGGGGAGGCTTAAATCAATGTTATATTCATGCCCCAATCATGAGCTCGCAAGAGAAGTGATTATGCAAAGTTTTTATGCTCGGCTTTCTGATAACAATCGCACCATGCTCGATACTTCTTGTGCTGGCTCTTTTATGATGAAGACTATTGAATTTAGATGGAATTTATTGGATAGAATTAAATGCAACTCTGAAGATTGGGACCTCGACGAAGGTAAGGAGTCAGGTATGACACCTAAGTTTGATTGTGTTAAATCTTTTATGGATACCGATATTTTCCGTAAGTTTAGCACTAAATATGGACTTGACTCTGAGATAGTAGCTTCTTTCTGTGAATCTTTTGCTACTTATGTTGATCTCCCCAAGGAGAAGTGGTTTAAATATCATCCTCCCATAGAAGTAAAAGTAGCTGCACCTATTAAAGTTGAAGAAAAGATTGTCACTTATAATGATCCTATTGTTCCCACTTCTTATGTTGAGAAACCACCTTTCCCTGTTAGAATGAAGGATCATGCTAAAGCTTCAACTGTTGTTCGTAAAAGCAATATTAGAACTTATACACCTCCTGAGCAAGTCAAAGTAGAACCCAATATTGCTATTGTTAAAGATCTCTTGTCTGATAATATTGATGGGCATGTTATTCAATTCTGTGGTGAAACTGCTAGAATTGCTAAACCTTGTGATAGAGATAAACATAGACCTGTGGTAGGCGTGCCTGTTATTTCTGTTAAAATAGGAGATCATTGTTATCATGGCTTGTGTGATATGGGTGCTAGTGCTAGTGTTATACCCATTGACTTATACAAAGAAATTATGCATGATATTGCACCTGCTGAGTTAGAAGATATTGATGTTACAATTAAACTTGCCAATAGAGATACTATATCTGCAATGGGAATTGTTAGAGATGTTGAAGTCTTGTGTGGAAAAACCAAATATCCCGCTGATTTTCTTGTTCTTGGTTCTCCACAAGATAGCTTTTGTCCCATTATATTTGGTAGACCCTTCTTGAATACTGTTAATGCTAAGATAGACTGCAAAAAGAATGTTGTTACTATTGGCTTGGATGATATGGTTCATGAGTTTAATTTCTCTAAATTTAGTAAACAACATCGTGAGGAAGAATTGCCTAGTAAGGATGAAATTATTGGTCTTGCTTCTATTGCCGTACCTCCTAGTGATCCTTTAGAACAATATTTGCTAGACCATGAAAATGATATGTTCATGAATGAAAGAAGGGAAATAGATGAAGTATTCTTTAAACAGGAACCTATTCTGCAACACAATTTGCCTGTTGAAATCCTAGGGGATCCTCCTCCACCCAAGGGTGATCCCGTGTTTGAGCTTAAACCGTTGCCTGATAATCTTAAATATGCTTATCTTGATGAAAAGAAAATATATCCTGTCATTATTAGCGCTAACCTTTCAGAGCATGAAGAAGAAAGATTATTGAAAACTCTGAAGAAGCACCGTGCTGCTATTGGATATACTCTGGATGATCTTAAGGGCATCAGTCCCACTCTATGTCAACATAAAATAAATTTGGAAGCTGATGCCAAACCAGTTTGTGATCCTCAACGACGTTTGAATCCTAAAATGAAAGAAGTGGTAAGAAAGGAAATACTCAAGCTTCTGGAGGCAGGTATAATTTATCCCGTTGCTGATAGTCAGTGGGTAAGTCCTGTCCATTGTGTCCCTAAGAAGGGAGGTATTACTGTTATCCCTAATGACAAAGATGAATTGATTCCGCAAAGAATTATCACAGGTTATAGGATGGTAATTGATTTCCGCAAATTAAATAAGGCTACTAAGAAAGATCATTACCCCTTACCTTTTATTGATCAAATGCTAGAAAGATTATGCAAACATACACACTATTGCTTTCTAGATGGTTATTCCGGTTTTTCTCAAATACCTGTGTCGGCTAAAGATCAATCAAAGACTACTTTTACATGCCCTTTTGGTACTTTTGCTTATAGACGTATGCCTTTCGGTTTATGTAATGCACCTGCTACCTTTCAAAGATGCATGATGGCTATATTCTCTGACTTTTGCGAGAAAATTTGTGAGGTTTTCATGGACGACTTTTCCGTCTATGGTTCCTCTTTTGATGATTGCTTGAGCAATCTTGCTCGAGTTTTGCAGAGATGTGAAGAAACTAATCTTGTCTTGAATTGGGAAAAGTGCCACTTTATGGTTAATGAAGGTATTGTCTTGGGGCACAAAGTTTCTGAAAGAGGTATTGAAGTTGATAAAGCCAAGGTTGATGCTATTGAAAAGATGCCATGTCCCAAGGACATCAAAGGTATAAGAAGTTTCCTTGGTCACGCCGGATTTTATAGGAGGTTCATTAAGGACTTCTCAAAAATCTCTCAGCCTCTGACTAATTTATTACAAAAAGATGTACCATTTGTCTTTGATGATGATTGTGTAGAAGCATTTGAAATACTTAAGAAAGCATTAGTCTCTGCACCTGTTGTTCAGCCACCTGATTGGAATTTACCCTTTGAAAGTATGTGTGATGCTAGTGATTATGCTGTAGGTGCTGTTCTAGGGCAAAGAGTTGATAAGAAATTAAATGTTATCCATTATGCTAGTAAGACTCTAGACAGTGCTCAAAGAAATTATGCTACTACCGAAAAGGAACTTTTAGCGGTTGTGTTTGCTTGTGATAAGTTTAGACCTTATATTGTTGATTCTAAAGTAACTATTCACACAGATCATGCTGCTATTAAATATCTTATGGAAAAGAAAGATGCAAAACCTAGACTCATTAGATGGGTTCTCCTGCTGCAAGAATTTGATTTGCATATTGTTGATAGAAAGGGAGCTGAGAACCCCGTTGCAGATAACTTATCTAGGTTAGAGAATGTTCTTGATGACCCACTACCTATTGATGATAGCTTTCCTGATGAACAATTAAATGTCATAAGCACTTCTCGTAGCACTCCATGGTATGCTGATTATGCTAATTATATTGTTGCTAAATTTATACCACCTAGCTTCACATACCAACAAAAGAAAAAGTTTTTCTATGACTTGCAACATTACTTTTGGGATGACCCACATCTTTATAAAGAAGGAGTAGATGGTGTTATTAGACGTTGTGTACCTGAGCATGAACAGGAACAGATCCTACGCAAATGTCACTCCGAAGCTTATGGAGGACACCACGCTAGAGATAGAACTGCACATAAGGTATTGCAATCCGGTTTTTATTGGCCTACTCTCTTCAAGGATGCCCGTAAGTTTGTTTTGTCTTGCGATGAATGTCAAAGAATTGGTAATATTAGTAGACGTCAAGAAATGCCTATGAATTATTCACTTGTTATTGAACCATTTGATGTTTGGGGCTTTGATTATATGGGACCTTTTCCTACCTCTAATGGATATACTCATATTTTAGTTGCTGTTGATTACGTTACTAAGTGGGTAGAAGCTATTCCAACTAGTAGTGCTGATCATAACACTTCTATTAAAATGCTTAAGGAAGTTATTTTTCCGAGGTTTGGAGTCCCTAGATATTTAATGACTGATGGTGGTTCACACTTTATTCATGGTGCTTTCCGTAAGATGCTTGCTAAATATGACATTAATCATAGAATTGCATCTCCATATCACCCGCAGTCTAGTGGTCAAGTAGAATTGAGCAATAGAGAGCTCAAATTAATTTTGCAAAAGACTGTTAATAGGTCTAGAAAGAATTGGTCCAAGAAACTGGATGATGCATTATGGGCCTATAGAACTGCATATAAGAATCCTATGGGTATGTCTCCGTATAAAATGGTTTATGGAAAAGCTTGTCACTTACCTGTCGAACTAGAACATAAGGCATATTGGGCTATTAAAGAGCTCAACTATGATTTCAAACTTGTCGGTGAGAAGAGGTTATTTGATATTAGCTCACTTGATGAATGGAGAACCCAAGCTTATGAAAATGCCAAGTTGTTTAAAGAAAAGTTAAAAGATGGCATGACAAAAGGATACAAAAGCGTGAGTTTAATGTAGGTGATTATGTATTGCTATACAACTCTCGTTTAAGATTTTTTGCAGGAAAACTTCTCTCCAAATGGGAAGGTCCCTACGTTATCGAGGAGGTCTATCGTTCCGGTGCCATAAAAATCAACAACTTCGAAGGCACAAATCCGAAGGTGGTAAACGGTCAAAGGATCAAACACTATATCTCAGGTAATCCTATAAATGTTGAAACCAATATTATTGAAACCGTAACCCCTGAGGAATACATAAGGGACACTTTCCAGCCGTTTCAGACTCCGAAAAGGAATAGGTATGTGGTACGGTAAGTAAACCGACTCCAAAACAATTTTTAAGGCAATATTTCTCCGTTTTGGAATATTTAGAAAAATAGAAAAATAAGTAGCAGTCCGGGGAGGACACGAGGCCTCCACGAGGGTGGAGGGCGCGCCCTACCCCCTGGGCGCGCCCCCTACCTCGTGAGCACCTCGTGTGCCCTCCGGACTCCGTTTCCTTGCACGATACGTATTTTGGTCGGTAAAAATTCATTATATATACTCCCGAAGGTTTTGACTCTCGTATCACGCAAATATCCTCTGTTTTCGTTTCGAGCTATTTCCGTTGCAGATTTAGAGCACCATGACTTCTCCCTCCTCCAACAACGAAGACAAGGATGCTTGGCTATTGAAGATAGAGTTGAAAAGAGAGGAACCAGAAGAGATCAACAAGGATGAAAGGATCAAGAAGGCCATGGAGGTTCAAGCTCCGGTGGTGAAAGAAGAAGACATCCCTCAACCTTTACCTAACCTTTTCACTCCAACAGAGATTGAAGCTTCAAGATGATTGAGTTAGCCCGCATACAGAACAAGTATCTTACACAGGAGAATATTTTGTTGAAGGATCATATTGCTGGGCTCAAGGGCATTATCCGCAAGTTGGAGGAACTTTTACGCTCGATGTGCGATTATCCACCGTCATCATCACCACCTCCATCACCTCCGAGGATATAATCACATGGGTATGGGCACTCCCCTTGGCAACTGCCAAGCTTGGGGGAGGTGCCCTGGTATCGTATCACCATCACAACTCCTATCTTTACCGTTTTTCTTAGTTCGATCCTATTAGTAGTATCTTGATTTAGTAGAATAAAGTCATGGCATGATCTAGTTTTGAGTTTTGCTTTATGATCCTTCTTTGTAATCGAGTCCGTGAGCTATATAATAAAGATTAGTGTTGAGTCAAGGGCTTGAGTATTTTGCCATGATCTTGGGTGATTAGAAGAAAAAGAATAAAAAGAATCAAAGAGTTCATATTGATCTTAGTGAAAGTAATGACTTCACATAGAAAGAGTATGATGATTAAAAGTTGTTGGGAGTTGGCAAATATAGCTTTGGTCATCGTTGCAATTAATAGGAAGTAATAAGGAAAGAGAGGTTTCACATATAGATATATTATCATTGACATCTTTTATGATTGGGAGCACTCATTAAAATATGACATGCTAAAGAGTTGATGTTGGACAAGGAAGACAACATAATGAGTTATGTTTTCTTACATCTGAGATAAAGTATGTTGTCATGGATCCTCTAACGTGTTGAGCTTGCCTTTCCCCCTCATGCTAGCCAAATTCTCAGCACCAAGTAGAAATACTACTTGTGCTTCCAAATACCCTTAAACCAGTTTTGCCATGAGAGTCCACCATATCTACCTATGGATTGAGTAAGATCCTTCAAGTAAGTTGTCATCGGTGCAAGCAATAAAAATTGCTCTCTAAATATGCATGACTTATTAGTGCGGAGAAATAAGCTTTGTACGAACTTGTTGTGGACGCAATAAAAGCGACGGACTGCATAATAAAGGTTCACATACAAGGGGCAATATAAAGTGACGTTCTTTTGCATTAAGATTTTGTGCATCAACCCTAAACGCGCATGACAACCTCTGCTTCCCTCTGCGAAGGGCCTATCTTTTATTATTTTCCTCTACCTTATGCAAGAGTCATGGTGATCTTCACCTTTCCTTTTTCATTTATCCTTTGGCAATCTTAGCATGTTGGAAAGAACATGATATATATATATATCTAACTGGATGTGGGGGAGCATGAATTATTATTGTTGACATTACCCTTGAGGTAAAAGGTTGTGGGGCAAAACTAAAAGCCCCTATCTTTCTCTGTGTCCGACTAAGACTCCGTAACCACAAGTATCGCGTGAGTGTTAGCAATTATGAAGGACTAAGTGATAGTTGAGTATGTGGACTTGCTTTTAAGCTCTGACATGGACTCTTTCCGATGTTAAGATAAATTGCAATTGCTTCAATGACTGAGGCTATAATTTGTTGGTGCTCAATAAGGTTTCTGATTCATGCTTTTGGCTTTGTGAAAAGATCATCACTTGAACATAAGTAATCATATGACAAAATCTTTATATGTTGCTGTTATGAAAATAATCATGATGCCTTCTTGTCCATTTTTTATTTTGGGACATATTTATTGTTATCGGCTTTTCGCTTGAGGACAAGCGAGGTCTAAGCTTCGGGGAGTTGATACGTCCATTTTGCATCATGCTTTTATGACAATATTTATTGCATTATGGGCTGTTATTTCACGTTATGTCACAATACTCATGGCTATTCTCTCTTATTTTACAAGGTTTACATGAAGAGGGAGAATGCCGGCAGCTGGAATTCTGGGCTGGAAAAGGAGCAAATATTGGAGGCCTATTCTGCGCAACTCCAAAAGTCCTGAAACTCCACGGAATATCTTAGAATAAATAAAGAAAAATCATCGCCAAAGATGAAGGCCAGGGGCCCACACCCTGCTCACGAGGGTGGGGGGGCGCCCCCTACCTCGTGGGCCCCCTGGTGGCTCTCCGACGCCCGTATTCTCCTATATGAAGTCTTTCGATGAGAAAAAAATAAAAGCCAACCTTTCGGGACGAGACTCCGCCGCCACAAGGTGGAACCTTGGCGGAACCAATCTAGGGCTCGGGCAGAGCTATTCTGTCGCGGACACTTCCCTCCCGGAGGGGGAAATCATCACCATCGTCATCACCAACGCTCCTCTCATCGGGAGAGGGCAATCTCCATCAACATCTTCACCAGCACCATCTCATCTCCAAACCCTAGTTAATCTCTTGTATCCAATTCTTGTCCCCAAGTCCAGGATTGGTGCTAGTAGGTTGCTAGTAGTGTTGATTACTCCTTGTAGTTGATGCTAGTTGGTTTATTTGGTGGAAGATCGTATGTTCAGATCCTTTATTCACATTATTACCCCTCTGATTATGAACATGAATATGCTTTGTGAGTAGTTACATTTGTTCCTGAGGACAAGGGAGAAGTCTTGCTATTAGTAGTCATGTGAATTTGGTATTCGTTCGATATTTTGATAAGATGTATGTTGTCTAACCTCTAGTGGTGTTATGTGAACGTCGACTACATAACACTTCACCATTATTTGGGCCTAGAGGAAGGCATTGGGAAGTAATAAGTAGATGATGGGTTGCTAGAGTGACAGAAGCTTAAACCCTAGTTTATGCGTTGCTTCGTAAGGGGCTGATTTGGATCCATATGTTTCATGCTATGGTTAGGTTTACCTTAATACTTTTGTTGTAGTTGCGGATGCTTGCAATAGAGGTTAATCATAAGTGGGAGGCTTGTTCAAGTAAGGACAGCACCCAAGCACCGGTCCACCCACATATCAAATTATCAAAGTACCGAACGCGAATCATATGAGCATGATGAAAACTAGCTTGACGATATTCCCATGTGTCCTCGGGAGCGCTTTTCCTATTATAAGAGTTTGTCCAGGCTTGTCCTTTGCTACAAAAAGGATTGGGCCACCTTGCTGCACTTTATTTACTTTTGTTACTTGTTGCTCGTTATAATTTATCTTATCACAAAACTATCTGTTACCACTTATTTCAGTACTTGTAGAGAATACCTTGCTGAAAACTGCTTATCATTTCCTTCTGCTCCTCGTTGGGTTCGACACTCTTACTTATCGAAAGGACTACGATAGATCCCCTATACTTGTGGGTCATCAGTGCCCACCAATGGGCCAGCCCTCCACCGAGCCGTAAGTTATTCATTAATTCGAAGGTATGGTGTTACTCTGAGATCCATAACCGATACTTCATCTTTTGTAGTCCGGCGAGCAGCTCTTCTCAACAGAGTTCGTCTTCGGGGGACCTTTGTCCGGAGATGATGGAGAGTGAGACTCCACCCACCTCTCCGCCTCATGAAGCGGGCGACATGGAGGTGTCGTCACGGAGGAGTCCGGATCAGCCGAAGCCGGACGCGAACACGTCAGTCACCTTGAGCCCGGAGCGTTTGGCTCCCACGGGGGGTGATGAGAAGGGTCCAGCACAGTTCGATGTCCGGTCGGACGTACTGACAGGCTTTCTGGATTGAGCCGCGCTTTCGGAGGAGCACCGTTCTTTAATGAGCACGGTGCTCACGAAGATTTCATCCGCTACCAGCAGTTTGAATGAGGCATTTACAAGCCTGCTCAAAGGCTTTGAGGTATGTAGTGAAAATGCACTATTTTTTGGTTATGAAGCATGCGCTAGGTGTGCTCCCTATGGATAGTAGCCCCTGAGACTCTGGTTGCCCGCCATAGGAGGCAAACGGGGGATCATATAGTAATGGCTGCGCTATATATGTGCGCAGGTATATAAGGATCCGGCAGCCGACTAGTCTATTGAAGTTGCCGAACTGAGAAGGCAGATCGGATCTATTGATGCCGATATCACGCTAGTGAACAAGCGGCTGGAAGAATCCCAGGGTATGTTCTCTGCTTCCCTTATCATATTGTATAGGAAAATGCGAGAATGACATAATGTTAATGCCCTGTGTATGCACTGCAGATGGTGCTGCTGCCGTGGAGGCCCTAAGGGCAGAGCTTGCTCAGGCCAAGGAACAAGCTCAGGCTAGCAATGCGGCTGCCCTAAAGGCGGCCGAAGAGTTGAGAGCCGAACAGGTTGCTCATCGCCGAAGCAAGGAAAAGATAGCTGAAATGGCGGAAGAGTTGAAAAATGCCGCCGACCGGTATGTGCTCCTTGAAAAGGAGAATAAGGCTAGTTCGGTCGAGCTGGACAAGGCACTTAATGCTGCCAAGGAGATGCGGACCGAGATCCGGGGTATGCGGGAGGAGCTCCAACAGGCCGACAAAATCGTGGCTGGGGGCTCCTACCTACTGCGGACAAAGTTTTTGGATCCAAAGTATGCTCCCCTAGCTGGGCGCTGGAGTCCTACAGACGCATATGCGGACTTGACAAATAGTACAGCTGAAGCTGCCAAGTTCTTCGAAGATCAAGGTGATAAGGAAGTGGAGAAGCTTTTCTGGTCGCAATTCAATGCTCCCACTCGCCCGCTGCCGTTAAATGAGAAGGTGGCTGCTGTGGCGGAGCTTCATAGGCTGTCCGGGCTTGCAATGTGGTCTGTAATAGACCATCTTTGGCCGACGGGGCCCAAGCCGGATAGTTATTTTGGTTTGGTGCAAAAATTCCTTGGGGCCGTGTCTCGGATCGACGCCATGAGGAGGTCGGCGTGCATAGAGGGTGCACGGATGGCCTTTGCCCACGTAAAAGCCTATTGGACGGATATGGAGGCCACTATTGTAGCGACCCAGGATCCGGTGGGTGGCTAATATCCGGCCGAGCACTATTTGGCGCAGGTCACAGAAGGTGCCCGCCTAATAGAGGTGCAGTGTTCGAAGAATGTCCTCTTCGAGTGATAAGTCGAATCAATCTAAAAAACAATGTTCATTTTGATTATGAGGCTATATTTATACTTTTTGCCTAAAAATATGATTGTGTCCCCTGTACAGCCGTTTTTATATGTATAAGTAGTCCGAAAGATAGCAGTCGTTGGCTTCAGCCCCCACGCATACAATGCGGGGGTGTTCGCGAAAAATATGCTTAATCACACTTGATCCAATATCTTGGTCCATTAAGGAGGTGATCGCACGTCGAACTAGGCAACCGGACTGTATAGCTGTAACACTTTCGCTTAGCCATGGGAGTCTAATGGTGGGGCTACTATGTAGCCCCTGGTACATTCGCGTGCATCCGAAAACGGGCGCGTATGTACATGGCCGGGAAATGGCCCTTCATTAATGCGGAGGAATCCTTAGGGATTCCGGTGAGTCTTCGAGTGGTTGAACAGTCTCTCGCTGTATCATGACAGTCAGTTTTCGGCTTTCTCTACTGAGGCGCTCATCTGGAATAACGAGGGCACAATCGCAGTAGTTCTCATTTGGCCTGCCTTAGCCGATAATAACGGAACGTAAGGCGGCAAACCCAGGAGCCGGGCAAACCCAACATTTGACCAAAGACATGATTCGGAGCTGATGCATATAAGGCCAAACTCGTGACGCCGAACACTCCCGAAGGTGTTCAGGCTTTATAACAGATGATGGGCTCAAGAATGCCCATTCATTATGAACCCTGTATTTCCAGGTACGTGCGGTACTCTGTCGTGGCGAAATTCCGATAACGACAGTATCCTCTGTGGGTATGGAACCCATGGGATGGTTGAAACAACAAGAGGCAATAGAAAAGGTTTACGCAAGGGCTTAATCTAAAAAGAAACCTGTTGAACGGGGCCCTGCTGCACTTCTACGCCTTTGTCTCCATTGTGCCGTATCCTGGAAGGGTATCGCGCGAATGTTGTGTGTGGAAAAAAGGAAAACTCATAGGAGAGTACAATGTAAGTATGCGATGGATAGTAAAAGTGTAAGATGTTGGCCTACTAATAAGGTTGAGCCAAGTGGGGGCTGTATTAAATATTTATAGCCCCTGGTTTTCGCTATGGGATTACATATACGGCGCCCGGTTGAATCTTATCCGGGCTACCGGACTCGTCTAACCGTGTCTGCGGTCTTATGACCAGTCATGTTTATGATAATTGGAGGCCGCTTACAGTCCGACCGCCAGGGCCGTCGCGTGCTCCTCTGCGCGTGAAAAGCGCTCTGTGATTCCGCTAACGGTGATGACGCCACGTGGACCGGGCATCTTGAGTGTAAGGTAGCCATAATGCGGCAATGCGTTGAAGCGGGCGAAGGCCGTTCTTCCAAGCAATGCATGATAGCCGCTTTGGAAGGGGGCGATGGTGAAGAGTAGTTCTTCGCTTCTGGAGTTGCCTGGGGAGCCGAATGTTACTTCCAGCCAGAAGGAGCCCCTGCCGTAGGCTTCAACGCCTGGTATAACCCCTTCAAAGGTGGTGTTGCTTTGGCTAATTCCGGATGGGTTTATCCCCATTCTACGGACAGTGTCCTCGTATATTAAATTGAGACTACTGCTGCCGTCCATGAGGACACGGGTGAGACGGTATCCGTTGATTATTGGGTCAAGCACCAAGGCATGTGATCCTCCGTGCCGAATACTAGTTCGGCCGTCCATGTGATCGAAAGTGATCGGACGAGACATCCAGTAGTCAGATGTGGGTACGATGGACTCAACATCGTGCGCGTTTCTGAGCGCACGTTCTTGCCTTCTCATGAATGTGTGAGTCGCATGGATCATGTTTACTGTTTTAACCTCTGGCGGGAATTTTTTCTGTCCCCCAGTATTCGGCTGGCGAGGTTCGTCCTCGTCTTCGCTTGGTGTTTCCCTCCATTTGTGTTCGGCATTTAGTTTGCCGGCCTGCTTGAAGACCCAGCACTCTCTATGGGTGTGGTTCGCAGGTTTCTCCGGGGTACCATGAATTTGGCATAGTCTGTCCAGGACTCTGTTCAGACCGGTCGGTCCCTCTTTACTGCCTTTAAATGGCTTCTTTTGCTGAGAGCCCCTGAATACGGCATTAACCTTTGTGTTATCCGGGCTCTCTTCCTTGTTTTGGCGTTTGTGTTTATTAAACCGTGGCTTCCCGTTGCCATCCCTTCTTTCGGATGTGCTGGAGTCGCTGGTGCCTTTATGGGTTAACCACCTATCTTCACCCGCACAAAAGTGGGTCATAAGGCTTGTTAAGGCTGCCATTGTCCTTGGCTTTTCTTGGCCGAGGTGTCTGGCGAGCCATTCGTCACGGATGCTGTATTTGAATGCCGCTAAGGCTTCAGCGTTCAGACAATCGACAATTTGATTCTTTTTAGTGAGGAATCTGTTCCAAAGCTTGCGGGCGGACTCTCCGGGTTGTTGGATTATGTGACTTAGATCGTCTGCATCCGGAGGCCGGACATAAGTCCCTTGAAAGTTGGCCCTGAAAGCGTCCTCAAGTTCCTCCCAACTCCCAATTGAGTTTTCGGGGAGGCTTTTCAACCAGTGCCGAGCTGGTCCCTTCAGTTTGAGGGGAAGGTATTTGATGGCGTGGAGATCGTCCCCACGAGCCATGTGAATATGCAGGATAAAATCCTCGATCCAGACCCCTGGGTCTATTGTTCCGTCATATGCCTCTATGTTCACAGGTTTAAAACCTTGTGGGAATTCATGGTCCAATACTTCTTCGGTGAAGCACAGGGGGGTGAGCAGCCCCTCTGTATCTGGACACGCCGTGGCATGTAGTCGGCTGTAGTTGTGTCCGGACTTTATTCCGAACTGGTATGTGGCTTGTATTAGCGTTTGGGTGACCATAGTCCCTCGCTGGGGTGTGTCCTTTAGATCCGTAGATGGACCTGGCTGCACCGGCCTTCTTATCCAGCTTCTCACGTAGATCGTGCGCGTGCCAGTAGCCGCTCTGTTGTGGTTGTGAAGCGGTACGTCTGGTCTCCTGGTTGTATTATTCTTTGGTGGAACGGCCTCGTCGTCGAATTCTGGCAGTAGCTTGCTTTTGGATAGCTCTTTGTATGGCGATCGTCGCCATATCTTTCTTCGGTGTCTAGCACTTTGTTCTATCTGCGGCTGAGCTTTTCCTGTGCGGCCTTAAGCCATTGTTTCTGCTTCTTTAGACTTCTTGTTGTGGCCATAAGCTTTCGGTGGAGGTTGTCTCGTTCCACTCATTCGTCCGGGATGATGAATGCATCATCGTCCGGACCGTGTTCCTATTCTGGGGCGGTTTCATGAGCTCGTCCCTCCGGGTCATTGTGATCGGATATTTGCTCCGAAGTTGGTTTGGCGTGACCTGGCTCCTCCTGCTCCATCGCTCAATCCATGTGGTCATTACTGCCTTCTGGTATGTCGACCCTTCTTGCGCTTTTGTCGCTATTTTTGCTGTTGCTGGATTTTGAGCGACGTCTGCGCTGCCGTTTTGGCTTTTGCCCGGGTGTTTTATCCTACGGACTATCGCCGTCGTCCTTATTGGGCGTATCCGCCATGTATATATCGTGTGACAAGGTAGTACTCCCGCGCCCCAGAGATTCTGAAGCTTCCCCTGCATCCTCGTCCATACCATCGATGTCTTCGGGGTCGAAGCTAAGAACGTCGGTTAAATCATCGATCGTGGCAATGAAGTGGGTGGTGGGTGGGCAACGAATTCCTTCGTCGCCTGCTTCCCACTCAGGCCGGACATAGTTCGGCCCAGAGCCTCCTGACAAAGAGAGAGACTTTAATGAGTTCAGCATGTCGCCAAAGGGCGAGTGCTGGAAGATGTCCGCAGCGGTAAACTCCATTACATGAGCACAACCTGGTTTAACTGGCTCGAAGGTATGCGGACCGGAACCAACAACCGGATACGAGTCCGGGGGCCCGGGGTTACAGGCCTCCACAGAGGTGAGACCTGTGTTCGGCTCCACAGCCGATGAGTATGCAGCGTGCGGGGCGGGGTCTACCCCTCCGTCCTTAGGCAACGCAACCTGCTCCGGATTTAGATCTGGGGCTACTGCTGGGGTGATATCCCGAGCATTGTCCGACGACGGGTCTAGGCCGTGCTCGTCGTGACTGTCCGGCGCTCCTGGCATAGGGCCGAATCCGTCGAAGATCAAGTCTCCGTGAATATCCGCCGTGTAGTTCAAGTTTCCGAACCCGGTCTGGTGGCCAGGGGCGTAGCTGTCGATCTGCTCCAGATGGCCAAGCGAATCGGCCCGCGGCGCGAAGCCGCCGTACACAAAGATCTGTCCGGGGATAAAAGTCTCACCCTGGACCGTGCTGTTGACGATTGAAGACGCCATCAAGCCTCAAAGCAACGACACAGAGGAACTCTCAATGAAAGCACCAATGTCGGTGTCAAAACCGGCGGATCTCGGGTAGGGGGTCCCGATCTGTGCGTCTTAGTCTGATGGTAACAGGAAGCAAGGGACACAATGTTTACCCAGGTTCGGGCCCTCTCGATGGAGGTAAAACCCTACTTCCTGCTTGATTAATATTGAAGATATGAGTAGTACAACAGTAGATCTACCACAAGATCATAGAGGCTAAACCCTAAGAGCTAGCCTATGATGGTATGATTGTAATTGTGATCGGCCTTCTAAGGACCATCCTCTCCGGTTTATATAGACACTAGAGAGGGCTAGGGTTTACATGGAGTCGGTTACAAGGAAGGAAACATAATATCCGGATCGCCAAACTTGTCTTCCACGCAAAGGAGAGTCTCATCCGGACACGGGCCAAAGTCTTGAGTCTTGTATCTTCATGCTTTAGTAGTCTGGACGACGTATACAGTCCGGCTGTCCGGATACCCCCTAATCCAGGACTCCCTTAGGTAGAGAGTGGTGGCCACCTGAAAAAGGAAATAGTAAAACCCAGATGAAAGAATCCGGTATGACCGTGAATAGAATTGGTTTGTTTTAAGAAATCATGACGATATAATTTTTGAGTCCGAATAGGGTCAAGCCGAACTATGGACCGTTTATATTCGTGCGGCCCCACACACCAGACAAGGAGTTTTGAAGCCCTATTTTTCATATTCAGGGACACATGTACAGTCTTCTTGTTTTTGTGGGGAGTATGGCCGCTAATCAAGCCCAGGTTTATCTGAGCTGCTACACCTAGGTGTGCACCGAACACGTCTAGCTATGTCCGCGGTTTTGAAAACCGATGAGTTGCTCATTTTGCAGAGGTCACTCCATGATTCGGCTGCGAGAGCCGTGACGTATTCTTTTGTTCGAAGGGAAAGCTCTGTGTTTCCGCTGATTGTGATGACGCCGCATGGACCGGGCATCTTAATCTTAAGATAAGTGTAGTGCGGGACTGCATTGAAGCGGGCGAATGCCGTTCTTACAAGGAGTGCATGGTAACCACTTCGGAACGGAGCAATATCGAAGATTAGTTCTTCACTTCGAAAGTTATCGGGAGAACTGAATACAACTTCCAACGTCAGGGAGCCGGTGCATCGGGCCTCTACGTCTGGTATCACTCCTTCAAAGGTAGTGCTACTTTGCTTAATTCTTGACGGGTCTATCCCCATCTTGTGGACAGTGTCCTGATATATCAGGTTTATACTACTGCCACCGTCCATCAGGACTCGGGTGAGGTGGTATCCATCAACTAGTGGGTCGAGCACTAAGGCGTCCGAGCCCCCATGACAGATACCGGTCGGATGATCCCTACGATCAAAGGTGATCGGACAGGCCGACCATGGGTTGAATTTTGGGGACGACGGGTTCTATGGCGTATACGTCTCGGAGTGCGCATTTGCACTCCCTTTTAGGGATATGAGTGACGTAAATCATGTTCACTGTTTTAACCTCCGGTCGGATTTTTTTTGTCCCCCTGTGTTCGGCTGGCGAGATTCATCCTCGTCTTCACTTAGCGGCCCCTTCCCCTTGTGTTCGGAGTTGAGCTTGCCGGTCTGCCTGAACACCCAACAATCTCTGTTGGTATGGTTTGCTAGTTTATCGGGGGTGCCATGGATCTGGCAGGACCTATCGAGAATTTTGTCTAAGCTAGATTGACCTTATCGGCTTCCTTTAAATGTCTTTTTCCGTTAACCGGGTTTGGAGCCCCTGAATCCGGCGTTTACCGCTGTATTTTCTGGGTTGTCTTCGTTGTTTCGACGTTTGTTTTTATTACGTCATGGTTTTCCATTGCCATCCCTGATTTCGGATGTGCCTAGGTCGCTGGTGCTGCTACGGGCCAACCAGCTGTCCTCTCCTGCGCAAAAGCGGGTCATGAGGGTGGTTAGGGCTGCCATTGTCCTTGGCTTTTCTTGGCCGAGGTGTCTGGCAAGCCATTCGTCCCGGATACTGTGCTTGAAAGCTGCTAAGGCTTCGGCATTCGGACAGTCGATGATTTGGTGTTTCTTGGTCAGAAATCGGTTCCAAAGCTTGCAGGCTGATTCTCCGGGTTGTTGGGTTATATGACTTAGATCGTCTGCATCCTGAGGTCGGACATAAGTCCCTTGAAAATTTGCCCTTAAAGCATCTTCGAGCTCCTCCCAGCTTCTGATAGAATTTTCGGGGAGGCTTTTCAGCCAGTGCCTAGCTGGTCCTTTGAGCTTGAGGGGTAAGTATTTGATGGCGTGGAGATCATCTCCGCGTGCCATATGGATATGAAGAATAAAGTCCTCTATCCACACCGCAGGGTCCATCGTTCCATCGTATGCCTTGATGTTTACGGGTTTAAGCCCTGCTGGAAATTCGTGATCCAGTACTTCATCGGTGAAGCATAGGGGGTGCACAGCGCCCCTGTATTTGGTTGTACCGTGGAGTGAGTCCGATGGTTGTAATGTTCATTGTTTGTTCCGAACTGGAGAGTGACCGGCATATTTGTTTTGGTGGTCAGGATCCTGCTTTGGGGCATGTCCTCGAGATCCATAGATGGACCTCGTTGTCGGTGCCAAAACTGGCGGATCTCGGGTAGGGGGTCCCAAACTATGCGTCTAAGGCTAATGGTAACAGGAGGCTGGGGACACGATGTTTACCCAGGTTCGGGCCCTCTCGATGGAGGTAATACCCTACTTCCTGCTTGATTGATCTTGATGATATAAGTGTTACAAGAGTGGATCTACCACGAGATCAGAGAGGCTAAACCTTAGAGGCTAGCCTATGGTATGATTGTAGATGATGATGAAGATGATCGTTAGTCCTACGTACTAAACCCTCCGGTTTATATAGACACCGGAGGGGGCTAGGGTTACACAGGGTCGGTTTACAGAGGAGGAGATCTACATCCAAATCGCCAAGCTTGCCTTCCACGCCAAGGAAAGTCCCATCCGGACACGGGATGAAGTCTTCTATCTTGTATCTTCATAGGCCAACAGTCTGGCCAAAGTGCTTAGTCCGGCTGTCCAGATACCCCCTTATCCAGGACTCCCTCAATAGCCCCTGAACCAGGCTTCAATGATGATGAGTCTGGCGCATAGATTGTCTTCGGCATTACGAGGCGGGTTCCAGCTCCAAATACTCCAAGAATAATTCCGAACACATAGACCGTGTCTGGTTCTGCAAGATAACATACCATATACCACCATAGAGAGAATAACAACAATCCAGGAATCCAATCTGCTGACAATTCTTCGAAAAGTGACATTACACCACGGTCCAATTTTTATTCGAACCGTTTTTACAACTTGCTACCGCGCACACCACGAGGCGGCTTCCTTGGCACGTCCTGTCAGAGCAGAGATCGTGTTCCTCTTATTACGGGATTCTCATCAATACGGCTATGTATAATCCAACTGTGCCTCTTGGCACGACCCCATGTTTTTAGGCAAGTCCCGAATGACCACGTTCGGGGACGCTTGATATTCTTCCCCTTTATAAAGGAGCCGAGGCCTATCCCTCTATCTCCTCGCTCGCACCTCTCACACCTTGAGTTCAAACACCCAAAGCTCGAGTCTAAGCACCCTGGATCTTCGATCATGTCCGGATCTGGCCATCAAGGCCAATGGGTAGCTTCCTCCATCACAGAGGAGGATATTGTGAAGCTCAGGGAGGCTGGGTATTTGACCCCCGAACTCAAGCACAGGCTTCCTGCTCCCGAACAGGTTATCCCCACTCCCGAGGTCAACGAGAGCGTCGTATTTGTCTCCCACTTCCTCCGGGGCTTAGGTCTTACTCTTGATCCCTTCGTGAGGGGGCTCATGTTCTACTACGGGCTAGATTTTCACGATCTGGCCCCAGATTCCATCCTCCACATCTCCTCGTTTATCGTCGTGTGTGAAGCCTTTCTCCACATTGCCCCCCACTTCGGCTTATGGCTCAAGACTTTCAATGTGAAGCCGAAGACAATTGAGGGGTGACACGCGGAGTGCAGAGGTGCCATAATAAGTAGGAACGCCGATGCCCTGTGGCCCGAGAGCTCCTTCCCGGAGGTATCTGATTTATGGCAACGGAGGTGGTTCTATGCCACAGCTCCCTGAGTCTCAAAGTGGGCGGCCGCGCCTGCCTTCCGCTCGGGCCCTCCACCTCAACTGGCATCATGGGCCAATGTGGGACTAAACTGGGGGCCTACGAATGATGTTCCAATGATACAAAGCTGCATTCGGGAGCTCCTCGAGAGGGACATCAGTCTTGTCAAAGTAATCCAAGTAATGCTAGTCCGGCGGATCCAGCCATGCAAACGTCGGCCTCTCCGGATGTGGGAATTCAATCCAGAAGGTCCACGAACCATCCAGCACTTCTTCGGCATGACACCCAAAGGGATGTATAAGTTGTTCTTCGGACCATGAATAGAGTGTCCGGACACCATTGAGGATGCGGGCCTGAGCTGCAATCGCCTCGATACCCAAGTAAGTCACCCTATAATTGAACACCTTGCTCATATTTATCATAGCATTGTTCTGAACACTGTCCGCAACCAGGATTGGCTTAGTAAGGCGGAGAGGATGAGGTGTCCGGCCCCTCTTCCCGAAGGTTCACCTGGCCCGGCAATGGCCAGGATTCTTAAACGGACACTAAGTCGGGTGCCCCCAGAGAGAGCTGAAGGGGAGAGTGGGGAGGCCAAGAGTGGGCCTCATACATTATGCATCCGAACCGGAGGAATCAGCGCCTTCATGGACGAGGACGATCGGGGAGGTGATTCTGAAGTTTCCTCCCCCCGCGGGAAGAAGAGGACCGCCTCCGAAGACTTGGAGAAAGGGGCACCTACACAAGGGAAAAGAACCTCGCCAAAGGGCCCTGCCTCAAAGGGTGTCCTCACCGCACAGTGCCTGCAAACGGGCCAGCCCTCTACCGAGCTGTAAGTTTAATTAAGCAAGGATCTTATTGCTTGTTCCTCTGAGGGTAATAACCGGGACCTATTTTTTGTAGCCCAACCAACAGTTCATCTCAACAGGGTTCGTCTTCGGGGGATCTTCTTTCGGAGATGATGGAGAGTGAAACCCCACCCGTCTCTCCGCCCCGTGAGGCGGGCGACCCTGAGGTATCGTCATGGAGGAGTCCAGATCCAATGGGGCCGGAAGCTAACACTTCGGACGCCTCGAGCCCAGCGTGTTCGGCTCCCGTGGCGGACCGTGGAAAGGGTTCGAGAGAGTCCGGTGTCCGGCCGAACACGCTGACGGGCCTCCTGGAGTCAACTGATCTCTTGGAGGATCATCGTACCCTAATGGGTACGGTTTTGGAGAAAACCTCCTCCACCACAAGTGGTTTAAACGAGGCTTTTAGGAGCCTGCTCGAAGGCTTCGAGGTAAGCCGCAATTTTTAGCTGATCCGCATGTGATACATGCACTCTGTATAGATAGTAGCCCCTGAGACTCCGATTGCCAGCCCTAAGCGGCAAACGGAGGATCACACTCCTAGGTTTTGATTGTACTGTATTTATGCGCGAGTTGCTAAGGGTTCGACGGTAGACCGGACTGTTGAAGTCGCCGAATTGGGGCGAAAAATTGATGTGGTGGATGCCGACATCACGCTTATGAACAAGCGATTGGACGAGTCATAGGGTATGCGCTTGGTTTTTCTGTAGTTGGTTTTTAGGAACTGTGGAAAGTATTGAAATATTAATGGAATATGATGTTGGCTGCAGGTGGAGCTGCTACCGTTGAGGCCCTGAGGGCGGAGCTTGCTCTAAGCAAGGAACAAGCTTGGATTAGCAATGCGGCTGCGCTAAAGGCGGCCGAAGAATTAAAGGACGAACAGGCCGCTCGTCTCTGAACTGAGGAGAAGATAGCCGAGATGGTTGTGGAGCTGAGGGACACCGCCGACCGGTATGAGCTTCTCGAAAAGGAGAATCAAACAAAGGCGGCTGACCTAAAGAAGGCGATGGATTCGACAAAAGACATGCGCTCTCAAATTAGAGCCACGCGGGAGGGACTTTGTCAAGCTATGGAGCGCCGCAGATGAATATGCGGACTTGGCGAAGAGTGCGGCTGATGCGACCAGGCTATTCAAGGATCATGAGGATGACAAAATGGAGAGGTTGTTCTGGTCGCAATTTGATGCTCCAGCACGCTCCTTGCCCTTGAGTGAGAAAATGGCCGCCATAGCCGAGCTCCATTGGCTGTCCGGCCTTGCAATGAGGTCTGTAATAGACCATCTGTGGCCAAAGGAGCCGAAGCCGGACAGTTAGTTTGGTTTGGTGCAACGATTATTTGGCGCCAGAGCAAAGATTGATGCCATGAAGAGATCGGCATGCATAGAGGGTGCGCGGATGGCTTTTGCCCATGTGAAAACATATTGGGCGGATATGGAGGCCACCCGTATTGCAACCTGGGGTCCGGCAGGAAGTCAAGACCCAGCCGAGCTCTATTTTGAGCAGGTTATAGAAGGTGCTCGTAGAATAGAGGCCCAGTGCTCCAAGGATGTCATATTTGAGTGATGAAATTGTAAACAACTATGTGTTTGATTATGGAGGCTGCTTTTTTGTATACTTTTGCCTGAAAGTATTATGATGTCTCTTGTGCGGCTATTTATATATGCATATAATCGTGAAAGTTAGCAGTCGTTGGCTTCAGACCCCACGCACATAATGCGGGGGTGTTCGAAAAAAGATGCGTGAACACACTTGATCCAACGTCTTGGTCCATTAAGGAGGTGATCGCACGTCGAACCTGGCAACCGGACTATATAGCTGTAACACTTTCGCTTAGCTGTAGGAATAGAAAGGTGGGGCTACTATATAGCCTCTGGTACTTCCACGTGCATCCGGATACGGTGCGCGTACTTGACCGGTAGACTGGTCCTTCATTAATGCGGAGGAATCCTATAGATTCTGATGAGTCCTTGAGTGGTTGATCAGTCTCTCGCTATATCATGACAGTCAGTTTTCGGCTTTCTCTGCTGAGGTGCTCATCCGGAATAACCAAGGCACAATCGCAGTAGTTCTCCTTTGGCCGCCTTAGCCGATAGAACGGAATGTAAGGCAGCAAACCCAAGAGCCGGGCTAACCCAACATTTTACCAAAGACATGATTCGGAGCTGATGCATATAAGGCCAAACTCGTGAAGCCGAACACTCCCAAAGGTATTTGGACTTTATAACATATACTAGGCTGAATGATGCCCTTTACCCTGTGGTTCCAGGTGCGCGCACTAATCTGTCGTGGCAAAAAGCCTAAAACGCCAGTGTCCCGTACAGGTATATGAGATACCCAAGGGACGTCGAGCAACAAGAGACAGTAAAGAAGGTTTATGCAGGGGCTTAATCTAAAGAGAAACCTGTGGGCGGGGCCCTGCTGCATGTCTGCGCCTGTGTCTCCGTTGTGCCGTATCCTAGAAGGGTGTTGCACTGGTAGTGTCTGTAAGAATGAGAGAAAAAGAAGACGTGCAAATAGTTAGTTATGCTCGAGAAATTTTCGAGATTCGGCCTGTTAAGGAGGCAAGCCAAATTGTGGGATTGTGTTACATGTTTATAGCCCCTCGTATTATTTGCGGGGACACATGTGCATCCCCTGGCTTAGGTTTATCTGAGCCGGTGTGAATAATGGTGTACTGGACTCATCTAACCGTGTCCGTGGTCTTGACGACTAGTCATGCATTCTGGTAGGGGAGACCGCCTAGAGTCCGGCGGCGGAAACTTCCACATACTGCTCTAGTTTTCTACTAACCGTGATGACGCCGCGTGGACCGAGCATTTTGAGTCTAAGGCAGGCATAGTTTGGTATTGCGTTAAAGCAAGCGAAGGCCGGCCTTCCCAGCAATGCATGATAGTCGCTACTGAAGGGAGCGATGTTGAAGAGTAAGTTCTCCCGTCTGAAATTGTCGGAGGAACTGAATGTTACTTCTAACACAAGGGAGCCCCAGCAATGGGCCTCGACGCCTGGAATTACTCCATTGAAGGTGGCGTTGTTTTGATTTATTCTGGATGGGTCTATCCCCATCCTGCGGATGGTGTCTTGATATATCAAATTAACACTACTGCCGCCGTCCATTAGGACGCGAGTAAGATGGTATCCATCAATTATTAGGTCGAGCACCAAGGCAGCTGATTCTCCATGCCGAATACTGGTCGGGTAGTCCCTGTGATCAAAAGTGATCGGGCATGTCGCCCAGGAATTCAATTGGGGGGCTACGAACTTTGTGTGAGTTGCGTGTACCATGTTTACCATTTTGACGTCAGATGGGAAGTGTTTCTGGCCCCTAGTGTTCGGCTGGCGAGGTTCATCCTCGTCTTTGCTTGGTGATTCCCTTCCCTTATGTTCGGCATTTAACTTGTCGGCCTGCTTGAAAACCCAACATTCTCTATGGGTATGATTTGCAGGTTTGTCGGAAGTGCCATGGATTTGGCACAATTTGTCCAGGACTTTGTTCAGGCCGGATGGTTCCTCTTTACTGCCGATAAATGGCTTTTTCCCTTGATCAGGTCGGGGGCCCCTGAATCCGGCGTTGATCGCTGTGTTGTCCGAACTATCTTTATTCCGACCTTTGTTCTTAGTGTGCCGTGGCTTCCCGTTGCCATCTCGGATTTCAGACGTGCCTGGGTCACTGGTGCCTTTACGGGCCAACCAGTTGTCCTCGCCCGAACAAAATCGGGTCATGAGGCTTGTCAAGGCTGCCATCGTTCTCGGCTTTTCTTGGCCGAGGTGTCTGGCAAGCCATTCGTCTCGGATACAGTGCTTGAAGGCTGCTAAGGCTTCAGCGTCCGGACAGTGGACGATTTGTTTCTTCTTAGTGAGGAATCTGTTCCAAAGTTTGCGGGCTGACTCTCCGGGCTGCTGTATTATGTGACTTAAATCTTCAGTGTCTGGAGGCTAGACATAGGTCCCTTGGAAGTTGGCCCTGAAAGCATCCTCAACTTCCTCCCAACTTCCAATTGATTTTTTGGGGAGGCTTTTCAGCCAATGACGAGCTGGTCCTTTTAACTTGAGGGGGAGGTATTTAATGGCGTGGAGGTCGTCCCCACGAGCCATGTGTATGTGAAGGACAAAATCTTCAATCCAGACCCCGGGGTCCGTCGTTCCGTCGTATGAATCTATATTCACGAGTTTGAATCCTTGTGGAAATTCGTGATCTAGCACTTCATCCGTGAAGCACAAGGGGTGTGCAGCCCCCCTGTATCTGGCCATGTTGCTGCTTGCTGACGGTTGTTGTTGCCCCCGGTGTTGATTCTGGACTAGTATTCGATCAGCATGATCGTTGTGGTGACCATGATTCCGCTTCGGAGCCTGTCCTCTGGACCCATAGATGGACCTGGCCGCACTGGCCTTTTCGTCCAGGAGCTCTTGTAAATTGTGTGCGGTATCCGTGAGTTGGTTGGTCCGGCTGAGTAGCCGTATTGTTTTTGGGCCGGACGGGTGCTGCGGCTTCATTGTTGAATTCGGGTAGCAGTTTGCGCTTTGGGTAGCTCTTTGTGTGGCGATTATCGCCATGTTTTCCTTCGATGTCCAGCTCCTTATTCCATCGTTGGTTGAGTGTATCATGCGCGGCCTTGAGCCTTTGCTTCTGCTTCTTCGGGCTCCGTGCTGTGGCCAGGAGTTTTCTGCGGAGTTTGTCTTGTTTTGACTGTTCGTCCGGGATGATGAACGCATCGTCAACCGGACTGTTATCTTCTTTGGAGGTAGCATGATGAGTCCGACCCTCTGAATTGTGATCGGGCGTCTGCTCCGGGCTGTGTTCGGCATGACCTAGTTTATCCTGCTCCATCGCTAGGTCCATATGGTCGTGGTTGCCTTCGAAATCAACCAGAGCATCATCCTATTTTGGGTTGTTGTCGCTATTTTTACTGTGATTGGACCTGAGGCGGCGCCTACGACGTCATTTTTTCTTTTGCCCGGAGGGTTTGTCCTTCGTTGTGTCATTTTTGTCAACATTGTCTTCTTTGGGGGTGTCCACCATGTAGACGTCGATTGATGAAGTGGCAGTCCAGCGCCCCGTGGGCGGTGGTTCCGGATCTTCCCCTGCATCAACGTCCATACCATCGATGTTATTGGGGTCGACCTCAAGCATGTCTGTTAGGTCATCGACAGTGGCTATAAAGTGGGTGGTGGGTGGGTCGCGATTTTCTTCGTCCTCCGTATCCCACACGGGCCAGACATAGTTCGGCCAGGAGTCTTCTGACAAAGAGAGAGACTTTAATGAACTCGACACGTCTCCGAAGGGTGAGTGCTGAAAGATATCCGCGACGGCGAACTCCATGACTGGAGCCCAGTTAGCTTCAATGGGCACGGGCGTGCGGGGTCCGAAACACACGACCGAAGGTGAATCCGGGGGTCCGGAAACACAGATCCCTTTAGGAGGGGAGTTTGTGTTCGGCTCCGACGCCGAGGAGAGTGCGGCCTTCGGGGCAGGGTCCATCCACCCCTCCCCGGACGGCAGGCCCCGCTCTGGAGCGAAGTCCGGAACGGTAGCAGGTGCGATGTTCAGAATACTATCCGACTGCTGATCTAGGTCGTGTACGTTGTGGTTGTTCAGCGCTCCTTACACAGGTCTGAATCCGTCGAAGATCAAGTCTTCGTGGATGTCGGCGACGTAGTTTAGGTTTCCAAACCTGACCTGACGGCTGGGGGCGTAGCTATCGATCTACTCCAGATGGCCAAGAAAATTGGCCCGCAGTGTGAAGCCGCCGAACACGAAGATCTGTCCGGGGAGAAAAGCCTCACCCAGGACAGCGTGGTTGAAGGTTGGAGAAGCCATCTAACCTTGTAGCGATGACACAGAGGAACTCCCAATGAAAGCACCAATGTCGGTGTCAAAACCGGAGGATCTCGGGTAGGGGGTCCCGAACTGTGCGTCTAAGGCTAATGGTAACAAGAGGCTGGGGACACGATGTTTACCCAGGTTCGGGCCCTCTCGATGGAGGTAATACCCTACTTCCTACTTGATTGATCTTGATGATATAAGTGTTACAAGAGTGGATCTACCACGAGATCAGAGAGGTTAAACCCTAGAGGCTAGCCTATAGTATGATTGTAGATGATGATGAAGATGATCGTTAGTCCTACGGACTAAACCCTCCGATTTATATAGACACCGGAGGGGGCTCGGGTTACACAGGGTCGGTTTACAGAGGAGGAGATCTACATCCGAATCGCCAAGCTTGCCTTCCATGCCAAGGAAAGTCCCATCCGGACACGGGACGAAGTCTTCTATCTTGTATCTTCATAGTCCAACAGTCCGGCCAAAGTACATAGTCCGGCTGTCCGGATACCCCCTTATCCAGGACTCCCTCACTCGTTATGCCATCCTTTTTATCCAAGTCTTCACGTAGATCGTGTTGTTGGTTCCGGGTCGCTACCTCCCTTTCTTTAAGGAGCGGGGGTGCAGATTTGTGTGTGGTGTTATTGGCCGCTCTGTCTTGACCACGAGGTGGTCGATCCTGTTGGTCGTCCGTACGGTTATTCACCAGTATGGGCGCTATAGCCTCATCATCGAATTCGGGCAGCAGTTTACGTTTGGGATAGCTCTATATTTGGCGGTTGCCGCCGTATTTTTCCTTAGTGTCGAGCACTTCGTTCCATTTGTTGCCGAGCATATCCTGTGCGGCTTTAAGCCGTTGCTTCTGCTTGTTCAGGCTCCTAGCAGTGGCGATCAGTCTCTGCTTGATGCGTTCTTGTTCCGCTTGTGTATCAGGGATGATGAATGCGTTGTCATCCATACTGTCTTCTTCTTCAGAGACAGGTTAATAAGTGGCGTCTTCGGCATCACTGTGGTCAGACAGCGGCCCCGGACTGTGTTCGCCGTCTCCCTGCTCGTCCTGCTGCATGGCTGGGTCTTTGAGGTCTTTATTGTTTTCGGTTTTGTATGGGGTATTATCTCCAGTGCCTGTGTTGCTATTTTTACCATGGATTAGTTTAGAGTGGCGCCGCTGACGTCAGCGCTTCGGCTGCTTCTCAGGAGGCTTATCCTCAACTGGGTCCTTTTTCTCCTCGCCATTGTCTTCTTTGGGGGTATCCACCATGTAAATGCCATATGATGAGGTGGTTTTCCAGCGCCCTGTGGGCGGTGGTTCCTCTTCTTCTCCCGCATCGTCGTCCATACCATCGATTACTTCGGAGTCGAAGTCAAGCATGTCGGTCAAGTCATCAACAGTGGCTATCAAGTGGGTGGTGGGTGGGTAGCGAAATTGTTCGTCGTCCGTTTCCCACTCAAGCCGGATATAGTTCGGCCAAGAGTCTCCTGATAAGGAGAGAGATCTTAATGAATTTAATACATCGCCCAAGGGCGAGTGTTGAAAGATGTCCGCGGAGGTAAACTCCAAGATCGGCGCCCAATCAGTTTCGATGGGCGCAGATACACGCAGTTCGGAATCGATATCCGGAGACGAGTCCGGGGGTCCCATGACATAGGCCTCGATAGAGGCTGAATCTGTGTTCGGCTCTAACGCCGTAGAGTATGCGGCCTCCATGGTGGGGTCCAGCCCCCCGTCCATAGATGGTGCGATCTGTTCTGGATCTAGGGCCAGGACAGTCACAGGCACGGTCCCCTGAGTGTAGCCCCATGACTGATCTTGGTCGTGTTCATCGTGGCTACAGGGAGCGGCTGTCAAGGGCTAGAATCCGTCAAGGATCAAGTCTCCGCGGATGTCGGTGATGTAATTCGAACTTCCAGACCTGACCTAATGGCCAAGGATGTAGCTATCAATCTGCTCTAGATGGCCAAACGAGTTGGCCCGCAGTGCGAAGCCGCCAAATACAAAGATCTGTCCGGGGGGAAAAGTCTCGCCCTGGACTTCATCATTATAGGTGATTGAGGGAGCCATCAAGCCTTACGATGACGACACAGTGGAACTCTCAATGAAAGCACCAATGTCGGTGTCAAAACCGGTGGATCTCAGGTAGGGGGTCCCGAACTATGCGTCTAAGGCTAATGGTAAAAGGAGGCGGGGGACACGATGTTTACCCAGGTTCGGGCCCTCTCTATGGAGGTAATACCCTACTTCCTGCTTGATTGATCTTGATGATATGAGTATTACAAGAGTTGATCTACCACGAGATCGAGGAGGCTAACCCTAGAAGCTAGCCTATGATTATGATTGTCCTTCTACGGACCAAACTCTCTGGTTTATATAGACACCGGAGGGGGCTAGGGTTACATAGAGTCGGTTATAGAGAAGGAAATCTACATATCCGAATCGCCAAGCTTGCCTTCCATGCAAAGGAGAGTCCCATCCGGACACGGGACAAAGTCTTCTATCTTGTATCTTCATAGTCCAACAGTCCGGCCAAAGTATATAGCATGGCTGTCTGAGGACCCCTTAATCCAGGACTCCCTCAATGACCGAGACACGTCTCCGGTCAATAACCAATAGCGGAACCTAGATGCTCATATTGGTTCCTACATATTCTACAAAGATCTTTATCGGTCAAACCGCATAACAACATACGTTGTTCCCTTTGTCATCAGTATGTTACTTGCCTGAGATTCGATCGTCAGTATCTCAATACCTAGTTTAATCTCATTACCGGCAAGTCTGTTTACTCGTTCCGTAATACTTCATCCCGCAACTAACTCATTAATCACAATGCTTGCAAGGCTTATAGTGATGAGTATTACCGAGAGGGCCCAAAGATACCTCTCCGAAACACAGAGTGACAAATCCTAATCTCGATCTATGCCAACCCAACAAACACCTTCGGAGACACCAGTAGAGCACCTTTATAATCACCCTTTTACGTTGTGACTTCTGGTAGCACACAAAGTGTTCCTCCGGTATTCGGGAGTTGGATAATCTCATAGTCTAAGGAACTTTGTATAAGTCATGAAGAAAGCAGTAGCAATGAAACTAACACGATCATAATGCTAAGCTAACGGATGGGTCATGTCCATCACATCATTCTCCTAATGATGTGATCCCATTCATCAAATGACAACACATGTCTATGGTTAGGAAACATAACCATCTTTGATTAACGAGCTAGTCAAGTAGAGGCATACTAGGGACTATATGTTTTGTCTATGCATTCACACATGTACTAAGTTTCTGGTTAATACAATTCTAGCATGAATAATAAACATTTATCATGAATTAAGGAAATAAATAATAACTTTATTATTGCCTCTAGGGCATATTTCCTTCACATGATTCCCGAGGGAAGGTGCTCAAGTTGAATACCTAAGCAAAATTTGGTTTTACCCAAATCCTTCATCTCAAATTCCATCTTTAGGTGATTGTGTGCTTCATCAATGTCTTGTGTGTTGCCAATGATGTTAAGGTCATTTACATACACTGAAATGATGCAAAAACCTGTAATGGACTTTTTGATGGAGACACATGGGCAATCACTACTATTGGGGTAACCTTTCTATAGAAGGAACTCACCGAGTCAGTACCACATCCGTCCCAATTGTCTTAAGCCATATAATGACTTATTCAATTTTACACAATACATGTTGCGTTTTGTGCTTGTACTCAGGATAGATATTCCATTAGCAACCTTCATATACATGTCCAAATCTAGTGACCCATAAAGATATGCGGTCATGACATCCATCAACTATATAGATAGACGATTTTAAACTGCCAAAGATATAAGGTATCGAAAGGTGGTCCCACTCATTACAGGAGAATATGTCTCATTGAAATCAATGTTGGGTTTCTGTGTGAACCCTTGTGCTACGGGCCTTGCTTTGTATCTCACCACCTCATTATTCTCGTTCCATTTCCAGAGAAAAATCCATTTGTGTCTGATAGGGAAAACATTGGGAGGTGTCGGTATTGCTTCAGTGAATACTTTTCTTTTGATAAGTGAGTCAATTCCTGCTTCCATTATGTCCTTCCATTTAGGCCAGTCAGAGCACTTTTGGCACTCAACGATAGTCCTTGGATCATGATCGGTTAGAAGGATATCTTCAATTGTTTTAGCAGAATGAATCACGACAGACATAGACTTACGGTAGAAAGATTCTCCAGAATTGATATAGTCGATGGAAATGTCCTGCACCCCTAGTGACTCTTTATGATTTCCCAATATGCGTGAGTCTGGGTGTTCCAATGTCCCAACCAGCGTGTACAAACTGAAGCAGGGTTGTGGAGGCTGCCCTTCCACTGGGTGTATACTACCCATAAGGTGTTTGTCAATGTTGAGCTAACTTGCATTTACTAAATCTGAGGTTTTTCTCCCCGATTTCCTTTTGTGCTTGCTGGAAGCTTGTTCCCAATCAGAGGTCGTACTACTCCCCATCTTTTTAGGAGCAGGGAGTTGAGTGGTTTTTATTGGTACCTCCACTCTTTTCGGTGCATTTCTGGCCAGATTTGAGGACTTCGTAACACCTTTTATATCACTAGATGAATCTGGTAGGTTATTTGCAAGATGTTGCAAATTAATGATTTTGTGAACTAGGAGTTCAATCTCTTGGGTAATTGGATCATAGGACAAAATGGCTTGAGCATTCCAATCAATTTCCAGTCAGTCTTTCTAGTACTTGAAATCTCCCCTAATGCCAGAAAGTGCTCCTCATTAAATATACAATCAGTGTGATGGGCTGTGAACAGGTCCCCAGTAAGGGGTTATAGGTACTTAATAATTGACAACGATTTGTATCCCACATCGATCCCCAGTTTCCTATGTGGGCCCATGGATGTCCACTGGGGTGGTGAGATCGGGACGTATGCAGCACATCCAAACTTACGATGGGAAATGCTAGGAGGATTTTCACATACCAATTGCAGAGGGGAAGTACTGTGATATGCAGTAGGCCTCAATTGTATCAAGTCAGCAGCGTGTAGAATGATTCAGCCAAACCATTTTGTGTATGAACGTATGGAACAAAGTGTTGAACTTCAATCCCCAGGGCCATGCAATAATCATTGAAATCACGCGAGGATAATTCTGTAGCATTGTCCATGCGAATTGCCTTAAGTCGACTTTCTAGATAATGGGCTTTAAATTTAATGACTT
The DNA here is from genome assembly GCF_018294505.1 of Triticum aestivum. NCBI lineage: Eukaryota > Viridiplantae > Streptophyta > Magnoliopsida > Poales > Poaceae > Triticum > Triticum aestivum. Next base: position 537,999,104 of record NC_057798.1, read on the forward strand.
GCCTCATTATCTTGGCAAATGCATATGGTTTCGCGTGGAAAGAAGACACGTGTGTGACCATCATGTAGATGCATCAATTAGAACCATGAAGTACCAGAAAGGTCCAGATAATGGTTGGATGGGACCACAAATGTCTCCATGAACTCGTTCAAGAAATTGAAGTGGTTCATCATGTATTTTCAGGTGAGAGAGCCTCAAAATTGGCTTTCTCGTGGCACAAGATGTGCACACAAAGTCTAAAGATTGAGGAAATTTTGACTCAAGAAAATTATGACCAATGGAATTGCTTGTACTTTTTTGTCATCCCTATCCATGGATGGCCTAGACGAGCATGCCAGGTTTGAAATGCATCAACACTTTGAAAAATTACTTTGTATGCAACATGCTCTATGGGTTTGATGTACAAATAGTACAAACCAGATGATAGAGAAGGAATTTTATTCATGTACCTACTTTCCATATCCTTGATCTTTGGTGAAGAGTAGATACTCTTCTTTGTTGTATTCATGGGTTTCAATGTGAAAGCCATTTTTATGGATATGTTGATAACTGATTAGGGTACGTGATGAGTCGGGATACAATAAAGCATCCTCAATTGTCACTTGTATACAGCCTGGGAGGGTAAATATGGCAGTCCAGTGCCAACGATTACTGTATCGCATCCAGCGATAGTTAGAATATCTCCATTTGTGTTTTTAAGAGTTTGGAAATATTTCATCTCCCTCAGTATGGAGTTTGTGGTTGCACTGTTTATGACCCACAAGTATAGGGGATCTATCATAGTCCTTTCGATAAGTAAGAGTGTCGAACCTAACGAGGAGGAGAAGGAAATGACAAGCGGTTTCCAGCAAGGTATCCTCTGCAGGCACTGAAATTGTTGGTAACAGATAGTTTTGTGATAAGATAGTTCATAACGGGTAACAAGTGACAAGTGTAACAAAGGTGCAGCAAGGTGGCCCAATCCTTTTATAGCAAAGGACAAGCCTGGAAGAACTCTTATATAAAGCAAAGCACTCCCGAGGACACATGGGAATTATGGTCAAGTTAGTTTTCATCATGCTAATATGATTCGCGTTCGCTACTTTGATAATTTGATAGATGGGTGGACTGGTGCTTGGGTGTTGTCCTTATTTGGACAAGCTCCCACTTATTATTAACCCCTCTTGCAAGCATCCACAACTACGAAATAAGAATTAAGATAAATCTAACCATAGCATGAAATATGTGGATCCAAATCAGTCTCTTACGAAGCAACACATAAACTAGGGTTTAAGCTTCTGTCACTCTAGCAACCCATCATCTACTTATTACTTCCCAGTGCCTTCCCCTAGGCCCAAATCTTAGTGAAGTTTCATGTAGTCGATGTTCACATAACACCACTAGAGGAAAGACAACATACATCTCATCAAAATATTGAACGAATACCAAATTCACATGATTACTTATAACAAAACTTCTCACATGTCCTCAGGAACAAACATAACTAGTCACAAATCATGTTGATGTGCAAGATCAGAGGGGTAATAAATATCATTAAGGATCTGAACATATGATCTTCCACCAAGTAAACAAACTAGCATCAACTACAAAGAGTAATCAACACTACTAGCAACCTACAGGTACCAATCCGAGGTTATGAGGCAAAGATTGAATACAAGAGATGAACTAGGGTTTGAGAGGAGATGGTTCTTGTGAAGATGTCCATGAAGATTGACCCTCCCACGATGAGAGGATCGTTGGTCATGTTGATGGCTATGATCTCCCCCTCCCGGGGGAAGTTTCCCTCGCAGAATCACTCTGCTGGAGCTCTAGATTGCTCCTACCCAGGTTCCGCCTCGAGATGGTAGCGCTTCGTCCCAAAAGCTCTCTTCTGTTTTTTCTAGGTCAAAACCCTCCATATAGCAGAATATGGGCACCAGGCGATGGACAGGGGGCCCACAAGCCCTAGGGGATAGGGCGCGCCGCCCGGGCTTGTGGCACCTAGTGGTCCCCTTCTGTAGTTTCTTCGCCCAATATTTTTTTATGTATTCCAAAACAATTCTCCATAAAGTTTCAGGACATTTGGAGTTGTGCAGAATAGGTATCTCAGATTTGCTCCTTTCAGGTCCAGAATTCCAGCTGGTGGCATTCTCCCTCTTCATGTATGTCTTGTAAAATAAGAGAGAAAGTGCCTAAGTATTATACCATAATGTGAAATAATAGTCCATAATGCAATAAACCCTAAGTATTATACCATAATGCAAAATGGACGTATCAACTCCCTATGGCACCCTGGCTTAGAGAGACCGGAACACCCCGTATTCTAGCCCAGAGATCAAGTCTTCTAGAATACGGCACTGCTTGGCATAGAACAAATCATCTCTTTATTACAAATAGTCAGAGTACAAGGGTTCGAGTAATACAACGAAATATCTCGGCACGACGACGCTATGCCTACGAAGGTTGCTCTATGCTAGCAGCAGAACAACTCGAAGCAGCGGAACAACTTCTAGCAGCGGAACAACAACGACAGTGATTGTAACGCCCCGAGAATCTTGCTACAGTAATCCCCTCTAATGATGCCTTGTCGTCATGCTTTCCTAAGCCAAAATGCCACTTGTCCAAAAATCAAGTCCAATTCAATTCAAATTGCAAGTCAATTATTTGCATCTTCAAATGAGCCAGAAAAATAGTTCACAATGTGGCAAATATTCCCTAAGTATTTGTCATGATGAAACCTACCTCTGTTCGATTCCAAAAATGCTCCTGGAAATTATTTGAGTGGTCCAGCAACAATTAAATTGGCCTTTTCTATTCCTAAAAGTGTGTAATCATTTCCAAATGCTCAAAGCAATTTTGTGCAAATTCACAATATTGCACATTATTTATTGTGGCATGTGGCACATTTTACAAGAGACATTTGGTGCTCGGAATAATTGCAAAGCAGTAGCTTTTGTTTCCAGAAAAGAAAAACAAAAAAAGAAATAAAAAGGAAAAAGCAGAGGGGAGAGTGAGAAAAGAGCCCCCTGCCTCCCTGGGCTTTAGCCCATTACACTGGCCGGCCCACCTTACCCCGGGTCGCCTTCCCTGTTCGACCGACCCCGTCGCTACAGGGGCGCGGTCGCCCCGGACCGCCTCGCCGTCGACGACGAGGGGGAGGATAAGGCCTCCACGCCCCCGACGCCTCGGGTGCCTCTCCCACTCACCTCCCCACTTGCCCCGCTCCGCCTCTCACTCTCCCCACCAGATTCCTCCTCGCTCCCCCTCACCCTTCTCCTCCCTCACCGAGGGAGCCGCTGCCGCGCGCCGTCGATCCCACGCTCCCTGTCGACCTCTCGCCTCGCCCCGATGACGTAGCGCTCCGCCGTCGTCCTCTGCGTCGTCCTATCCAAGCCATTGGAGCCAGAAGCCACCGAGACGAGCCCGACGACCTCTTCTTCCCCTACGGCCATCTTCAACTCCGGCGTTGATTCCGGTGACGACATGCCTCCCCGAGCCCATTTGAGCACAACTACAGGGCCCGGTGAGCAGTCATCGTCTTTCTCCCTCTCTCCCCGCGTGTTTCCGTCACCGTAGTGGTCGCATTGGAGATGCCCGAACTCTCCGTCGCGGATCTCGTCGCCGACAAGACTCCGGTGACCAAATGGTCCCGGGCCAGTGCCCAGCGCGCTCACCGCACCGCGTAGGCCTCGTCTAGCCGCTTGGTTTGCCCGCAAACGCACCCCAGCCCCGATCCCGACGAGGACCGAAGTCCGGCATCCGCCCCGCTCGACGCCGTCGTCGTTGCAGCCCGCCCCCGCCTGAGCTAAGGTCACAGTTGGATGCGCCGCTCCTCCCGCGTCCGAACGAGCCCGGCCGCGCTCGAAACGGCTCCCTGTGGCGTTTTTCTGGCGAAGTCCGGCGAGCCCTGCCGCTGTTTTGGTCGCCGGCGGTCAAACCCCGACGCCGCCGATGTGGCACACCTGGGGCCCGCCTCTAGGTCACTGCCCGTGGCCCCCTGGCCCCAGTTGACCTTGTTGACCGTGGTCAACTGTGTTGACTGGGCACACAGTGTTACTGACATGCGGGCCCCACCGTTTTTTTTAAATAAACATTTTTACAAATAAAAATATTTAGTTAAGCTAAATAGTCACTGACATGTGGGGCCGGACAGCTAATTAACCATGTTTAATTAAAATAACCCACATTTAGCCCTCTGTGTATGACAGGTAGGACCCACTGGTCAGTTTGACCAGTCAGCGGGTCTGTTGACCTGCTGATGTCATGCTGACACTCTGCTGGCGTCATATTTCATTTTCTGTTAATTTAAATAATTTCCGAATATTAATAAAACTTTAAAAATTCATAGAAAATAAACCGTAACTCGGATGAAAATGTTTTCTATATGAAAGTTGCTCAGAAAAATCCAACGAATTCGAATATGCGGTCCGTCCATCTGTCACATGCCCCTAGCATGCTGAACATGGAACTTTCCCCCTCCGGTCATCTGTCTGACACAGGTTCGGAACCGGGAACACCTTCCCGGTTGAATTCCCCCTTCACCTATAACGTCTAGGACCGCGTTAGAGCACGCTTAGCGCTACGTATCGTCATGTCATGCTTAGTGTTACCTCTGTTTGCTATGTATTTACTGTTTCTTCCCCCTCTTCTCTCCGGTAGACCCCGAGGCCGCTGATGCCCCGGTGATCGACTACGTCGTCGACAACGACCCCTCCTTGCCAGATCAACCAGGCAAGCCCCCCCTTTGATCATCCCGATATCGCCCATTCCATTCTCTCATGCTTGCATTAGATTTTGCTATTGTTATTGTTTGCTCCTATTCTGATGCATAGCCTCCTTTTGTAACCTGCTTATTGTTACCTTACCGGCTTATCCTAAACTGCTTAGTATAGGTTGGTTAGTGATCCATCAGTGACCCCCACCTTGTCCTTGTTTCCCCTGCTTCATCATTGAAGACCCGATCAACGGGATCGAAGACCAGGCCCCGGCACCGCATATCACTTTCCCCTTAGTTGCTCGACACTACTGGGATACTATCGAGTGTCGAGGGTGAGACCTCTACAACACTTCTGATGTTAACCCTGTAGTGTAGCTATTCGGTCGTGGTCATCAAGGGTGATTTCCTATTTAACCACTTCCGATACGACTCTGTCGTGCAACCCCTCAAGTGTGAACCTCGAGGGTGATTCCTCTACATTCACCTTGATGATTACATTGAGTGGAACCCACCGAGGGTGATTCCTTGGGTTTTCCTCTTGATGTTTGGACACACGGATACTTGGACTTTACAACTGTTACTTGGAAAGTGATGTGGAGACGGGTTGACCTGGAAGGTGCCCGTGAGATAATTACGAGGCGTGGCCGGGCATTCTTAGCCCTTGCCGCAAGTCCTCGAGACGGGGCAACGGGGTCACCTCGTTCGTGAGTCTCTGCTTGTTACCGCGCGTTCCTAATCCACTACGATTTGGATATTTGATCCGAGGGGCCACTGGCCTGATAGCACTAACCATCACGTGGGCATAGTATGGGCGTTCTGCGTCGTATACATCAGCCAAAGCTTAATAGACGTCAGCGACTGAGTGGCGCACGCCGGGTTGGACTGCGCAAGCGCCTGCCTTGTTGAAGGAGGTAGCTAGGTCTGCTCACCGGCCGCGTACGCAACGTGCAGGAGTTTCCGGGGAGATGGCCCATGACCCCTGGGGGCATAGGTTTAGTCCGGCGTGCTGACCTCTCTGTTAAGTCTAGGTAGGGTTGCGGCGTATTGTTTGGCCGAGGCCGGGCATGACCCTGGAAAGTGTGTCCGGCCGGAGTCAATCGAGCGTGGTGGGTAAGTTGGTGCACCCCTGCAGGGAAGAAAACATCTATCGATAGCCTGTCCTACGGTAACGGACACTTGGAGTTGTATCCCGATCGATACAACTAGAACTGGATACTTGTGATGAGAACTGGATGGTGATGAGGATTTGATTGTGATGATAACTGGATAGTATGGCTCTAGGATTTCTTTCTCGCAGGGAGTCGAGAAAGGATCTCCGGCCGAGGTTGATAACACTACTACTACTTTACTTTATGTTACTCTACTCCCTCTTGTTTGCTGCAAGATGGTGGGTTCGAGAAGATGCTAGTCTTCGATAGGACTAGGCCTTCTCTCTATTCTGGCATTTCTGCAGCCCAGTCCACATATACAACCCCTCTTTGATAATGTTGCATCTGTAGTGTAGATCCTTGCTTGCGAGTACTTTGGATGAGTACTCATGGTTGCTTTGCTCCCTCTTTTTCCCCTTTTCCATTCTTCTCGGATGACGCAACCAGATGACGGAGTCCAGGAGCCAGATGACACCTTTGACGACTGCTACTACCCCGAGGGTGCCTACTACCACGTGACGAAGACCGCCGATGACCAGGAGTAGTTAGGAGGCTCCCAGGCAGGAGGCCTTGCCTTTTCGATCGTAGATGCTTTTGTGCTAGCCTTCTTAAGGCAAACTTGTCTAACTTATGTCTGTACTCAGATATTGTTGCTTCCGCTGACTCTTGTGTTTTCGAGCTTATGTATTCGAGCCCTCGAGGCCCCTGACTTGTAATATAAAGCTTGTATTATTTTAATTTGTGTCTAGAGTTGTGTTGTGATATCTTCCCGTGAGTCCTTGATCTTGATCGTACACATTTGCGTGTATGATTAGTGTACGATTGAATCGAGGGCGTCACAAGTTGGTATCATAGCCGACTGCCTATAGGTAGCCCCCTTTCCAACTACTTGGCCGAAGTTGAGTCTAGTCACTGAAAAACTTTTACTAACACTGGCTGTGTGTCTTATGGGCCCACATCGCCATTTGGGTGGTATTAGGATCTTTTATTCCTCGTCTATACTCTGGGACTCTAATCTCTCGTCTATTCGGGTTAAACATTTTACTGACTCTGACATTAGGTTCTCGTACCCACTTCCTCCCGGAGAGCCCCGACATTACCGATGATCGCTTGCTTCGCCAGAAGATTCTGCAGATACTCCTCGTGGTTTCTCGAGACCCTGTGCCCACTGCCTTGCAGTTCCTGACCACAGATAATCCCCGTGAATAACATCCTTGCTGCTTGTACCTTCATACCCAGTTGCTCCTATTATTACAAGATGTACTCTCCGTTGTTTCGAGAATCCTTTATGCCTTCTGCTTTGCGGCTTCTTTTTGCACTACGGATGATTCACTGAACCCGTTTATCCCCAGTGGTTCATGTGTTTCACAAATTCTTTGGAATACTATCCGATCTACCGATAATCCTTAGTAGCCTATTGCTCCTGTTCTTCCTTATCGTCTTACATTATGGTTAATTCCATATGTCTAGCAATATTCTTTAAAATTCTTTGTGGTTGTACTTCTGTTCCTATGGATTCAACGTGTGAGCGAATACTGGCAATCACCAATTAATCCTTGGAAATTTTCTTTCCGTCTCCGACATCGCTCCGATTATGAGCTGGTTCTTGCCCACTCAAGATTTGATCAGGTGCACCTCTAAGTCTTTTCAACTTATCATCTTTTGATCAGAGCCTCTCCTTCCGATCCTTCGTCTTGAAATCATAATTCCTTTGTACCCAAGCATCGAATCATTCAGACGTTTCTATAAGCCAATGCCTTTGCATCCCCTTCTTCATCTGATTGATTACCGATAATCACATCAACTCTGTCGTGAATCGCCAGATCCATTGCTGGGGTTGTTATCCGACTGTGTCCTTCACATCCAAAGTCTTGTGAGTTTTTCCCTGATACATAACACCTTCGGTAAATTGTATCATCTGCTTTGACTCCGATACTCTGTTTTTGAACTCGTATCTTTGCTTGGTTGATGGTTGTATAGATTCGTAAAAATGCCCCGATGGGTTGAACTTATGCCTTCCATAATCCGTGTGAACCCGAGAGTTCTCACGAGTCTTACTCTACTAGTACTTCGGCAGATAAATCCTCTGCACTACAATTTCTTCGAAAAACGAGGAGTTAATGAAAGGTTATGCATTGAAGAAGTGGGAGTCGACCTTGAACTTTGTGTTCATGCCCATGGACCCGATGTGAAACTTATCATGGAAGCTTCTTGTGATAATAATAATCCCCTTGTTATAAGTTCATATGGTATCTATGTTTGGTCCTTTGCAACCGTGGTTCTGAACATGGTTGTTCCCCTTTGATTCCATTTCTCGGACAAGTTAAAGCACTTGTCCTCTACAGACCAATGCATCTCCGCAACCTCTATTTTGATCTTCCTTCGAGTATTACCCTTCGGTACCTCGAGAATAACAAAGAACGTGTTGCTTCCTACGAGTCTTCATTTGGTATTGCTTCTCATCGATTTCATATTTCCCCGGGTTTTGAGTTGTTAGTCACTCGAGAACGTCGATAAGTGAATCGATTCCACACTCCGATTCTATAACTCTTAAGTAATTTTTGTTGCTTACGAGTTTAATAATCCTTCAAGTCATTCCTAGCCTGATCAGCTGTATTATTACCATGCTAAATTTCAACTGTGCTACCAGGTCCTTTCCGGAGCATAATCTTCGACGACGAGCTAAGCTTATGTCGATCTTCCTCATTATACCATTTTGCCATGAACAACAAGCTTGCTATCGAGTTTGTGTCGTACTCGTGGTTTCAATAACCTTTCGCTTCATCCTTCCTGTTGCTTGATGGCATCGCTCCCCGATGGCATCTTCATAGAGCCTTTCGACAAATGCGTCGTGATCAGCATCAACATTTTGACTTCCATTGAAATGACAATTGAATTCATGGTGAGGAATACCATCCTTGACCTTCGATGATTTGAGTTATCATCGACAACCCCTTTGTCTTCTTTCCAACGCATGTTTGATCATGTCTTGGTTATACCTTGGACTCCTTGCTAATCCCGCAACTGTTCCTTGGGTAATTCTTGTGATTTTCAACTACAACCCCTACTTGTAGCACAATGTTAATGCCACCTCGAAGCATGACTGAGGTATTCCGAATATCAACAAGAACATTGGAAGCACATTGCCGAATGTTTCTTGATCTATTATCCAAACACCGTTGTATGGGTAATATCATGATTTTTCCCTTGCCCCCTTTATCTAAATGCTTTTGAACTTGTTGTCATATCATGTATATCCTGCTCCGCTTCCCCTTGGGAAGGATATACTCCCAATTCTTGTGTGTAAACACATTTTCCTTTCCAATGTTCTGATTAATCTAATGATCACCTTTTCTTTTCCATTGTTTTATTTAAACTTTCTTGTGGTTTATGAGATCTAAGCAGTAATAGTTCCCTGCTTAGGAAAACACCTCGGTGTAAAATTTGTTTGTAAGACCTTGTTGTTATTGCTGTTGACATTCCGGTAACCACCGATGGACGAGAACTTTGCCTATGGGTCCGCCTCGTTCAACGAGCAGGAAAATGGTTCTCTTCGTCCCTCGCCCTTGGTACCAGCGTTGTTGCCAACGTAACTGACAGACTATACTCTGACCTGCATTGCTATCATGATCATGCAAATTGATTAGTGCCTTCCTGCTGTTAACCCACATGGTGGGCCCATAACCCACGGTTCCACAGGATCGGAACCTGACTCTTATGTATATCTTTGGTTCCGAAATATTCTTGCAATTGGCTTCGTATCATGTCATGAGCCACCATCAGAGGGATGATCTATTCCCGATGCTCTGGACCCCCTTCTCACACTCTGTTCAGGTATCGATTGTTTGTCCATTCGCTTGAAACTTCCTATTGTACCTTCATAGTTTGCTCTCGATGTTTTCTTAAGTTTCAACTCGAGGGGTACATCTGCCACTTTCCTTGAATTGTTCACCAGATAATTAACCCTATAAGGGTCAGTTCTCCCAAAGTTACTCATTACTTTCGCACTTAAATCTCGGGACGAGATTTCTTGTAGTGGAGGAGATTTGTAACGCCCCGAGAATCTTGCTACAGTAATCCCCTCTAATGATGCCTTGTCGTCATGCTTTCCTAAGCCAAAATGCCACTTGTCCAAAAATCAAGTCCAATTCAATTCAAATTGCAAGTCAATTATTTGCATCTTCAAATGAGCCAGAAAAATAGTTCACAATGTGGCAAATATTCCCTAAGTATTTGTCATGATGAAACCTACCTCTGTTCGATTCCAAAAATGCTCCTGGAAATTATTTGAGTGGTCCAGCAACAATTAAATTGGCCTTTTCTATTCCTAAAAGTGTGTAATCATTTCCAAATGCTCAAAGCAATTTTGTGCAAATTCACAATATTGCACATTATTTATTGTGGCATGTGGCACATTTTACAAGAGACATTTGGTGCTCGGAATAATTGCAAAGCAGTAGCTTTTGTTTCCAGAAAAGAAAAACAAAAAAAAGAAATAAAAAGGAAAAAGCAGAGGGGAGAGGGAGAAAAGAGCCCCCTGCCTCCCTGGGCTTTAGCCCATTACACTGGCCGGCCCACCTTACCCCGGGTCGCCTTCCCTGTTCGACCGACCCCGTCGCTACAGGGGCGCGGTCGCCCCGGACCGCCTCGCCGTCGATGACGAGGGGGAGGATAAGGCCTCCACGCCCCCGACGCCTCGGGTGCCTCTCCCACTCACCTCCCCACTTGCCCCGCTCCGCCTCTCCCTCTCCCCACCAGATTCCTCCTCGCTCCCCCTCACCCTTCTCCTCCCTCACCGAGGGAGCCGCTGCCGCGCGCCGTCGATCCCACGCTCCCTGTCGACCTCTCGCCTCGCCCCGATGACGTAGCGCTCCGCCGTCGTCCTCTGCGTCGTCCTATCCAAGCCATTGGAGCCAGAAGCCACCGAGACGAGCCCGACGACCTCTTCTTCCCCTACGGCCATCTTCAACTCTGGCGTTGATTCCGGTGACGACATGCCTCCCCGAGCCCATTTGAGCACAACTACAGGGCCCGGTGAGCAGTCGTCGTCTTTCTCCCTCTCTCCCCGCGTGTTTCCGTCACCGTAGTGGTCGCATTGGAGATGCCCGAACTCTCCGTCGCGGATCTCGTCGCCGGCAAGACTCTGGTGACCAAATGGTCACGGGCCAGTGCCCAGCGCGCTCACCGCACCGCGTAGGCCTCGTCTAGCCGCTTGGTTTGCCCGCAAACGCACCCCAGCCCCGATCCCGACGAGGACCGAAGTCCGGCATCCGCCCCGCTCGACGCCGTCGTCGTTGCAGCCCGCCCCCGCCTGAGCTAAGGTCACAGTTGGATGCGCCGCTCCTCCCGCGTCCGAACGAGCCCGGCCGCGCTCGAAACGGCTCCCTGTGGCGTTTTTCCGGCGAAGTCCGGCGAGCCCTGCCGCTGTTTTGGTCGCCGGCGGTGAACCCCCGATGCCGCCGATGTGGCACACCTGGGGCCCGCCTCTGGGTCACTGCCCGTGGCCCCCTGGCCCCAGTTGACCTTGTTGACCGTGGTCAACTGTGTTGACTGGGCACACAGTGTTACTGACATGCGGGCCCCACCATTTTTTTTAAAATAAACATTTTTACAAATAAAAATATTTAGTTAAGCTAAATAGTCACTGACATGTGGGGCCGGACAGCTAATTAACCATGTTTAATTAAAATAACCCACATTTAGCCCTCTGTGTATGACAGGTAGGACCCACTGGTCAGTTTGACCAGTCAGCGGGTCTGTTGACCTGCTGATGTCATGCTGACACTCTGCTGGCGTCATATTTCATTTTCTGTTAATTTAAATAATTTCCGAATATTAATAAAACTTTAAAAATTCATAGAAAATAAACCGTAACTCGGATGAAAATGTTTTCTATATGAAAGTTGCTCAGAAAAATCCAACGAATTCGAATATGCGGTCCGTCCATCTGTCACATGCCCCTAGCATGCTGAACATGGAACTTTCCCCCTCCGGTCATCTGTCTGACACAGGTCCGGAACCGGGAACACCTTCCCGGTTGAATTCCCCCTTCACCTATAACGTCTAGGACCGCGTTAGAGCACGCTTAGCGCTACGTATCGTCATGTCATGCTTAGTGTTACCTCTGTTTGCTATGTATTTACTGTTTCTTCCCCCTCTTCTCTTCGGTAGACCCCGAGGCCGCTGATGCCCCGGTGATCGACTACGTCGTCGACAACGACCCCTCTTTGCCAGATCAACCAGGCAAGCCCCCCCTTTGATCATCCCGATATCGCCCATTCCATTCTCTCATGCTTGCATTAGATTTTGCTACTGTTATTGTTTGCTCCTATTCTGATGCATAGCCTCCTTTTGTAACCTGCTTATTGTTACCTTACCGGCTTATCCTAAACTACTTAGTATAGGTTGGTTAGTGATCCATCAGTGACCCCCACCTTGTCCTTGTTGCCCCTGCTTCATCATTGAAGACCCGATCAACGGGGTCGAAGACCAGGCCCCGGCACCGCACATCACTTTCCCCTTAGTTGCTCGACACTACTGGGATACTATCGAGTGCCGAGGGTGAGACCTCTACAACACTTCTGATGTTAACCCTGTAGTGTAGCTATTCGGTCGTGGTCATCGAGGGTGATTTCCTATTTAACCACTTCCGATACGACTCTGTCGTGCAACCCCTCAAGTGTGAACCTCGAGGGTGATTCCTCTACGTTCACCTTGATGATTACATTGAGTGGAACCCACCAAGGGTGATTCCTTGGGTTTTCCTCTTGATGTTTGGACACACGGATACTTGGACTTTACAACTGTTACTTGGAAAGTGATGTGGAGACGGGTTGACCTGGAAGGTGCCCGTTAGATAATTACGAGGCGTGGCCGGGCATTCTTAGCCCTTGCCGCAAGTCCTCGAGACGGGGCAACGGGGTCACCTCGTTCGTGAGTCTCCGCTTGTTACCGCGCGTTCCTAATCCACTACGATTTGGATATTTGATCCGAGGGGCCTCTGGCCTGATAGCACTAACCATCACGTGGGCATAGTATGGGCGTTCTGCGTCGTATACATCAGCCAAAGCTTAATAGACGTCAGCGACTGAGTGGCGCGCGCCGGGTTGGACTGCGCAAGCGCCTGCCTTGTTGAAGGAGGTAGCTAGGTCTGCTCACCGGCCGCGTACGCAACGTGCAGGAGTTTCCGGGGAGATGGCCCATGACCCTTGGGGGCATAGGTTTAGTCCGGCGTGCTGACCTCTCTGTTAAGTCTAGGTCGGGTTGCGGCGTATTGTTTGGCCGAGGCCGGGCATGACCCTGGAAAGTGTGTCCGGCCGGAGTCAATCGAGCGTGGTGGGTAAGTTGGTGCACCCCTGCAGGGAAGAAAACATCTATCGATAGCCTGTCCTACGGTAACGGACACTTGGAGTTGTATCCCGATCGATACAACTAGAACTGGATACTTGTGATGAGAACTGGATGGTGATGAGGATTTGATTGTGATGATAACTGGATAGTATGGCTCTGGGATTTCTTTCTCGCAGGGAGTCGAGAAAGGATCTCCGGCCGAGGTTGATAACACTACTACTACTTTACTTTATGTTACTCTACTCCCTCTTGTTTGCTGCAAGATGGTGGGTTCGAGAAGATGCTAGTCTTCGATAGGACTAGGCCTTCTCTCTATTCTGGCATTTCTGCAGCCCAGTCCACATATACAACCCCTCTTTGATAATGTTGCATCTGTAGTGTAGATCCTTGCTTGCGAGTACTTTGGATGAGTACTCACGGTTGCTTTGCTCCCTCTTTTTCCCCTTTTCCATTCTTCTCGGATGACGCAACCATATGATGGAGTCCAGGAGCCAGATGACACCTTTGACGACTGCTACTACCCCGAGGGTGCCTACTACCACGTGACGAAGACCGCCGATGACCAGGAGTAGTTAGGAGGCTCCCAGGCAGGAGGCCTTGCCTTTTCGATCGTAGATGCTTTTGTGCTAGCCTTCTTAAGGCAAACTTGTCTAACTTATGTCTGTACTCAGATATTGTTGCTTCCGCTGACTCTTGTGTTTTCGAGCTTATGTATTCGAGCCCTCGAGGCCCCTGACTTGTAATATAAAGCTTGTATTATTTTAATTTGTGTCTAGAGTTGTGTTGTGATATCTTCCCGTGAGTCCTTGATCTTGATTGTACACATTTGCGTGTATGATTAGTGTACGATTGAATCGAGGGCGTCACAGTGATGGACTCCACTCCATAGGGACTCTGGCTGGAACACCTATCCTAGCTCGCAAAGTTGGGATCCTCGGCAAGCAAGCAAACACGGCATGACCTACAGACTAGCATGACACGCCATGTGAGTACTTTGAATGTACTCGCAAGCTCACAACAACCAAAATCAATCAAGACAAACAACAGCATGGCATTTACAGGTTAAACAATGATAAGCATGATATCACTATAACAACATCAGATGAGCTTGGCATTTACATGTTGAACATAACACATCTAGCATCATATGAAAAGAGCATGGCAAAGCTACTCATGATATGCACAGGGTGATATTAACATGTAGCAAGTTTAACATATCATGAACCAACTTACTCTGATCGGAGGTTACTTCGTAACCACCACATGTACCACTTACCATTGTGGACATCACACGATCACCTAAGGATCAAATCAAGCTAGGTATCAACAATACCGCAGTAATCATTACATGACCATAAGGATCTTGATCCTTACCCGTGATTATCGCGTAACACCACAAACATCAACCTGCTTCGGTATCCATGATACCAATGTGAGCCTCTCACGATCACATAAAGATCAACCAACTCCTTTCCTCATCGAACTAGGGTTGTTCATTAGTTAAGTTATTATTACTGTTGACCCATAGTGTGACCTACTACGAACTATGTCCGTGACCGATGATGTGGGGACCCTGACTCATAAGTCGAGATCACCGAATGCACGTGTACAGTGATCCCAGAGATCAATGCTCACTGAACACATAGAAGCTGAATAACAAGAGTCTTACATCCATACATACCATTTTACACAAGTAGGACCATTATGGTCAAGTCTTGAGTGTTTCATCGCAGCGGAAATCTTCAATAACAACTTGGACCCATGCCATCTGCCTTAACCCTATAGGCATTCTGACTGGGAAGCGTCTTAGCTCGCATGTTCGTCACCAAGGTACTCTTCATTACATCCTGTTCTTTCATGCCTGGCCAATAAAATAACCAGTGGCAAGCCAATGAGTACTTTGAATGTACTCGCAAGCAACCCATGTTTTGGTTCAAGATGTAACAATGCATGATATAGGTAATTTTTTTGCAGAAAGCTAGTTTTGAGTGCAATGACATGTTCAACAACTTGTAAGACATGCATCAGGACAATTCAAGTAACCATGAGGACAGGTTACAGATATCAACATAAATAGAGTGGGCACCAACCCAACTCAATCACGTCAAGTCCCTTGACTTGACCCAAGTAGTTTTATCAACACACACACACGATTTGTAAACATGTGGACATAGCCCAAGAGCGGTTACCCAACTGTCCTTGACCGTGGACACGGCTATTCGAATAGTTTTACACTCTGTAGAGGTTGCACACTTTACCCACAAGATCCGGGGAACTTCCGTGTCATCCACGACCCGCGATACCTCAAGTACCCGGGGTAAGCACCCGATCACTACCTTTCCCTAGACAACACTAACATGGAGTCCACTCGTTGCTCCGTATCCTCACGATGTACATCATACGAGACTCACTCAAGATCGTAACATCCGAGAGGGGACACAACGGTGTATCCGGTGCCCTGTGAAAACAGTCATGGCCGCCCTACCTGGCACGACCCCGTCCCGAGAGAGCACACCAACAACTCTCCCGTCACTAGTAATGCGGGCCCCAAGCTAGTATCGGTCTAGGTAATCAATAATGCCCTTTCCCATATAAGGGTAGAGTGGTTGCGCATGTAAGGTTGGAATAACGGTCGCAACTTAAACCAATCCGTTTTGAAAACAACACACACTTGCCTCGGTACACCACTTCGTCATCAAGTGGTTACCCATCTCATCATCTCCCTCGGGCATAAGTGGCACCTGATGGGGTTTTCGAAAAGTCTTTTGAAAATACTTTGTCTCCATCACCATGCATATCCCCGTCCCTTTTTGAGTAGCACTACTTAGCATCCTATCTACTCCCACCGGCATAACCCTCATAAGAAGGTAGGGTCATGCACAATGCAAGTATCAACGAGGAAGTACGATGGCAACCCATCAAAGTGGTTACCACCTCATCATGATTCCGTTGCAACAACAATATGGTGCTATATGACATGCATAAAAAGGGTTTCATAGACATGGTCAAAGGGATGCTTGCCTGTTTTAACAAGGTCTTCGAGGTCTTCAAATATTTCTGGTCCAACTCCGAGCATTTCGTCTACTTCGTCAACTATCGTCGAAAGCAACCATAATAAGCAAGACAACAAGGCAGGCAATAAAAGTGCTCTAAAAATATGAGTTGGACTTTTCTCGGATACCTCTAGTCATATGAGGGGTGACCAAAGTGGTTTCATTAGGATTTGATCAATGGACATCCCTGAACAATTCAATATGATGGAATCAAGGGATTAATGGGTTTGCAAGAAGTGTACAGAAACATTATTTTCAAAAATGAGCAGAGGCACCCATTTAACAAATGATGATTTTAGAAGCATCTAGGAGTTGGTTTCACTGGACTTGGAGTTCAAATGAATTTCCTATGAATTTGCAAAGTTGACAAATATGAAGAAATGGCTCATTATATTGTGTGGCACAGAAAGTATTAAGAAAAATGTTTAGAAACTAACTTATGAACTTAGAAGCATCTAGAAATTTGAATCATGGCATTTGGATCAACTTTGGGATCTCTGTGACTTTCTAAAGTTCATCACAGAAATAGGAAAATGGGGTTTTGATAAATATTTGTGAAGGAAATGCTTCTGTAAAAATGTGACAATAGCACCATGTGGTAGGGCATAATTTTAGAAACTACTAGAAATTTGAATCATTGGATTTGGAGCTCTGTTGAATTATTTATGGATTTTTGAAGTTGACATGAAAAAGAAAAAGGAAATAAGGCTTTAACCTTATCCTGCGCACGAGGCGACAGATAGACCGTGGGCCGGCCCAGCCGCACGGGACGACAGAGGCGACGTCGAAGGCGTACTAGCGCCAGGGCGTCTTCGCTGCGGGGAAGCGGTGGAGAGGTTGGTACGCTTCCACTTAAATGGGAGGGCCCCGCTGGCCGGTCACTGACCTGCGGGGTCCACCCACAGGGTCGTCGCCCTCCTCCCGCCCGCGACAGAGGAGGCAGAGGAGGCGGGGCTGAGCGCTTGCCGGCTCCCGTTCCTGTGGCTCCGGCCACCTCCGGCGACTGCCCGGACTCCGTCGAGCTCGGGAGGATGGTCTGCGTCCACCTGGGGACCCAGTTTCCGCCCGGGAGCGCCAGAGGGAGCGAGGCCTCGGCCGCGGCGAGAACAGACGATGGTGGGGTTCGGCACGACGATGCAGCGAGGGATAGGATGAAATGGAGCCCGGGGTGGATCAGTCGTGGTTGTGAGAGGGTTCTGGAGTAGCTAGGGGGAAGAGAGAGGGGTTAAGTCGCCGAAATTTTGGCGGCGGTCGGCGGCTCGGCTTCGGCCATGGAGGTGCAAGGAGGGCGCGGGGAGAGGAGTGAGCCGGTCGGGGTGATGCACAGGGGGAAGGCAGAGCGAACCGAGGGCAGAGAAGGCTCGGGGGTGGCCTTTTATGGCGGGGCGATGGTGCACCGTGAGCTCTTGCGCCGGCGAGGCTGTTGCCATCGCTGCAAGCCACGGGGGCCCATATGAGCGTGTCTGGGGCGTTCGTGGAGGAGGTCCACGCCCATAAGAAGGGAGAGAAGGAGCAGGGGAGGGCCAGAGCACCGCACGTGTGAGCTCAGCCATTGGAGCTCTCGGGCGGCCGGCGCGCGTGCGAAAGGAGGCAGCAGGAGGGAGAAGGAGGAGGGGGCCAGGGGCATGGCGTGTTGCGGACGTCGAGGCACCTCGACTGGCGCGAGGGGGAGGCTCGAGGTGGTCGGGTGGCTTGGGCAGAGAGCAGCTACAGTGCGTGGGAGCACTGTAGCGCGCTCTGGAGCACGCCTTTAGCATGCCATGGCATAAAAAAAGGGGAATTGGGCGTGGCCACTTGTGTCCAGTAGTGCTAGGGAGTAGTAAAGAAAGGGGAGGAAGCATTGGATGCCATGGAGGGCCACTGGTATCAGGAGGGAGGTGAGAAAGGAGAAGAATGCTGCTGTCCAGAAGGGTAAATGGGGGGTGTTTCACCCCTCAATCATTGAGCTGAGGCTAGGTAAGAGTTACTGGAGATAGGAGAAGACTAGGAGGAGTTGTGGTAAAAAGTGGAGGCCATGGAGAAGAGTGGAAGTGGTCAAAACAGGGGTTTTAGTAAAATGGCAGAAGGTGTTTGTTGCTGGTTTGGGCAAGAATATGAACTCATCTTGTCATGAGGATTTACAGGGTCAAATGGCATGAGATAATAATAGGTTCCACCAAGGTTGAGTCCATTTGGGCAAAGTTGCCAATGCAACTTTTGTAAACCCTAGAAATCATTAGAAATGGACTTCCCAAGATTTAGTCATGCAAATCAATTCTCCTTGATTCACCACTTGGTGTAGTGTCATCATTTGAGGTTCTGAACATGTCCACAAAAGTTGAGATGAAAAGGAGAAAGTTGCCAATGTAGAGTTGTTCGAATTTGGTTCTCGACAGGAAGGGTTTTGGGGCACTTTGATCAAGTTAACTTGTTCTCCAACTTGTGCCATTTGGTCTAGATGAATGATTAGACCATTTGAGCATGTTCAAAAGATTTGAGAGCATCTGGACATGTTTGGCAATGTAAAGTTGCTCAAACTTCAAAATGGACAGAAATGGTTTTGAGGGGATTTCATGGGGTTGTACTATTCTCCATGACATGCTACTTGTCAAGATCATCAAACATGTCATATGTGACATGATAGAATTTTCTTGGAATTTTTGGAGAATATTTCCTTTGTAAATATTTCAAAAGCTTGAAATATCCAAAAAGGGTTTTTGAGGGATTTGACCAATATTTTGAACATGACCATGTGTTGAAACTCTTATATATGGACAATATATGTCCTATGAGTTTCCCTAAATTTTGTCAAATATTTTTAAAACAATAAAATAATTTTTCCCTATTAAAGACCATTTCTGGCCTTAAGAAAAAGCTTTTAAATAAAATAGGAAAATAACCTTTAAAATTATATTTTTGTGGTTTATGGGTATCCTATATCTAATAGGAGTCAAATATATTTTTTGGAAAGATTTTTACTGCCCTTAATTAAGTACTTGAAGTGCAAACCTCAACTCAGGGGTTTTTGAAAAACTAATTTTTGAAAATACCATTTGGCCAAATTATTTTTGTAAGAAAATACTATGTTTTTCTATACACATGGCATGATCATTGGGCAAGGTTTTTGGATCAAGGAGAAGGAGTATAAGAGTTGGAGGATTTATTTTATTTTTAGAGCACTTGCAAACAACAAACAAAAATCAATCAAGGCAAGGTCCAAAACACTCAAAAGTTTTTGTCAAGCCACATTTTATCATGATTGTTGGCTTAAGTGCAGTGGCATGAAAATCAGGGTGTGACAGATCTACCCCCCTTACAAGAATCTCGTCCCCGAGATTCCCAAACTAGGCGTGGAAAGGAGTATGGAAACTTGGATCTGGGGTAGTCTTCACGTCCTCATACTGCTCCTCCTTCCGAGCGGTGCTCCTTTGATCCTTGAAGTACTTGATGGTGCGGCATCATGTATAATGTTCTACTTGGTCCAGGTTGCTAATGGGTAGCTCACGGTAGGTTAGATTGGGCTAGGGGTCGATGGCTCGGTGGTCAATGCCCTCGTAGAGATTGGGCAAGTTAGGAAGTTAGAAACACTTCCGGGGTCGTGATGCATGGAAAGCATTGTGCACATCAGGTAACTCAGGTGGCAACTCCAGCTGGTAACTATCTTCTCTTCGTCTCGTAGTGATCTCAGAGGGGTTGTTAAACCTTGGAGTGATCTTGAAGAGGGCCGATGAATCTTGGTGTGGGTATCCTTGTCATGGAAATGCTTGGTTCCTTAGGGAGGAGTGGCTTGCAGATACACCTGGTCTTCGACGTGGATGTTTACTTCTTGATGATGGTGGTAGTTCTTCCTCATTGGCATGGCGGTCTTCAAATGTTCCTGGACTAGCTGAACGGCTCTTCTTTCGTCTTCAGGTGGACAAGCAGGTCACCAAATGATGATGACAACTATCTTGTCTAAGCACTCCATGAAGGCTTTGTTCACGGAGTACATAAAGTAGGCTGGGGCATTGGTGATGGTCACGGTTGAGCATTGGCCAAGGTCTTATCGATCTAGAGCCAAAGCCCAAGGTCAGGATCCGACCATGTTGTGGCTTGGTAGGGCGTAAGGGTTTCAAGGATTCTAGTGTGCGAGTGAATGTTTATCATCCCATCCTTGAGCACAGTTTCTGAGATGCCAATTGTGCTATCTAGTCCTCCAAACAGATCACCTTATACCACTGAAAGTACCAACTCATGTAGGTCAGCTCCAATCATTACCCATGCTATTATTATTCCTCATGACTCTCAAGAGGAGGTCTAACAAAACCATATATGTCTACAATACCCAAACCCATATGTATGTCTACCCCTAAAAATCTATGGGTAGAGCATACAAGCTTCCAAGCTAGAATAAAACATGACAATCCAAGTGCCCATCCTACTCTTCCAAGGTCTAAGGTATTTCTACCCTAAGGAAACACGTCGTATGCCACTCCCAAATCTTGTTTCCTTTTCTATGAATCAACTCCAACAACCCGTTAACTTCCATTAATCACTACATAATCCATTAATTCTACAAATCCAACGCCTATGCTGGTGTTCCACGTGATCTTCTAAAGTCCTTATAATCCCCAAATACTTGAAAGAGCTATATTTACTATAGTCAGTCCACCAATTCCCATTATTGTGATCTAGTAATACTCCAAGGTCAATCTCACAAAGATGCCTAAATAAACTCCGACAATTAGTCCATTCTCCTAGTTTATCGTCCACCGAGAAACATGGTATCAATGATCGAGATCATCAGTCTAAATCCAATTTACTCCGAACCATGTAGAAATACTCAGCATCTATATTCAACTAGAATCACCTACTTAAATCCAAATCTCTTGTCCAACAAGAATTCCTACATGTTCCCCCAAGTCATTTACATAATATCAATGTCTTCTATCAATATCACATGGCTAAGTTAAATCCAAATACTTCCAAGAATTCCAGCTTGCGAACATAATTGTCCTATAAATCCAATTTACATCAGGGGTAATCAAAGCTATGCCACTCTATAATCATGATCCCACCAAGTTCATCTACCACCACGGTAGCCTTATAATCCACCAAAGAGTCTCAGATAATCCCTCAAAGTCATTGATATAAACTCACCAAGTCATTTGTCCTCTATTCCTATATCCTCAAATTGGTCTTCCCTATGGCATCGTCAGTTTTGGTGCTATCTTAGGATGATAATGTGCTCGCTCACTATGTCCACTAGTTCCCTAATGAACCCAGTGATAAGCAAGGTGACGGAGGCTTAACAGGTTCTCTTACAATTTTGGGGGTTAAGCACATGGTTAAGGATTCGAGCTGGGGTATCTCGTGAAGTCCTGTAGGGTCTAGGGATAGGGTTCTAGTCTCGAGGTGTAAACATACGGGGTTGTACTTGGTCGAGGAGGTTGTAGGAAAAGTCTTCAGTGCTGGTTGGTTGCCAAAGTAGAATCCTTGGTGTATCTTGTCTTGCTAGCCTTCATTTGAGGAGAGAGATGAGAGGGAGAGGTAGCATAGAGGAGGGGAATGCCTAAAGGGGGTTCTATAGTGCAAGTGCAAAAAGGGCCAAACCAAAGAACAAAGTAAGGCAGGTGATATAGTCGCGTACTTGTTGCCTAGGTCAAAAGTGTGACCTATATCAAAACACAAACAAATAAAAACAAGCAACACACAATCATGGTTCTATTCGAACCATCATACGGACTCGACTGCGCATAGGGGTTACACGACTCATCCTACCCTAGGGGTTCTCGGACTCAGTAGTCGTGCCTTGTGCCTCGTGCAGTCTCCTGAGTTTTCCTCAGGTATTGCTACGTCTCTTGTAGTTGTTCAATGAAACAATCCGGGTTGAGCCTGAAGATTCTTCAACAACTTCTCGCCTGTTGAAGTGATGGGGTGAAGGTGGCTCCTTGAAATTGGCATTAACTTGGTCTTCTATTGTCTTCTTAATCATGACGATCCCTTTTGCCTTTTAAGGCGTCAAGGGTTTCGGGTAAGCAATCATTTATGCAATGACATTAACAAGGCATAAAAGAGGTGCAACCTATAAGCTATGTTGATGACAACATCGATACCAAGAGCGGGGGATGAAGGGAACCGTTTTCTTGCTCACTATAGTGAGGTGGACCAAATGGCTAGGTTCTCATCCACCGGTGGTTGCCGATACAACAATGGTAGTGACAGGGTTACTCTATTAGCGATGTATATCATGATCTTGCATATCCTATGCCCTGATCTTCGTAGGCTAAGGTTGCATCATCTTGGGGCAGTGTCAAGGGTGTCACCATCTCCTGGGTCTTCAGGTCCTCATTCCTCGAGGATGTATCTTCTGTTGGTATCGTCTTGTTGTGATGTCACCAATCTTGTGTTCAGGAGATGTGGGTGAATGTATGGCAAGGCATCTTCCTTCTAGATTATCCACGAGGATTACAAGGAATCTAGTGGTCAGGGGCATAAGGGTTCTAGCGACCAAAGGTTTTGAAGGGGGAGAGATTAATAAGGAAAGTATACCTTAGTTTTCGAAAAACTGAGAAGGGAAGAGAAGTATAGATAGTTTCGAAAACTAGTAGTTGTTTTGGAAATAGTTTTATCCTAACTAACGACCATGCTAACTAAGGCTTCCTACAGTCAGGATGGCTCTGATACCAGCTCTGTGGGGACCCCGACTCATAAGTCGAGATCACCGAATGCACGTGTACAGTGATCCCAGAGATCAATGCTCACTGAACACATAGAAGCTGAATAACAAGAGTCTTACATCCATACATACCATTTTACACAAGTAGGACCATTATGGTCAAGTCTTGAGTGTTTCATCGCAGCGGAAATCTTCAATAACAACTTGGACCCATGCCATCTGCCTTAACCCTACAGGCATTCTGACTGGGAAGCGTCCTAGCTCGCATGTTCGTCACCAAGGTACTCTTCATTACATCCTGTTCTTTCATGCCTGGCCAATAAAATAACTAGTGGCAAGCCAATGAGTACTTTGAATGTACTCGCAAGCAACCCATGTTTTGGTTCAAGATGTAACAATGCATGATATAGGTAATTTTTTTTGCAGAAAGCTAGTTTTGAGTGCAATGACATGTTCAACAACTTGTAATACATGCATCAGGAGAATTCAAGTAACCATGAGGACATGTTACAGATATCAACATAAATAGAGTGGGCACCAACCCAACTCAATCACGTCAAGTCCCTTGACTTGACCCAAGTAGTTTTATCAACACACACACACGATTTGTAAACATGTGGACGTAGCCCAAGAGCGGTTACCCAACTGTCCTTGACCGTGGACACGGCTATTCGAATAGTTTTACACTCTGTAGAGGTTGCACACTTTACCCACAAGATCCGGGGAACTTCCGTGTCATCCACGACCCGCGATACCTCAAGTACCCGGGGTAAGCACCCGATCACTACCTTTCCCTAGACAACACTAACATGGAGTCCACTCGTTGCTCCGTATCCTCACGATGTACATCATACGAGACTCACTCGAGATCGTAACATCTGAGAGGGGACACAACGGTGTATCCGGTGCCCTGTGAAAACAGTCATGGCCGCCCTACCTGGCACGACCCCGTCCAGAGAGAGCGCACCAACAACTCTCCCGTCACTAGTAATGCGGGCCCCAAGCTAGTATCGGTCTAGGTAATCAATAATGCCCTTTCCCATATAAGGGTAGAGTGGTTGCGCATGTAAGGTTGGAATAATGGTCGCAACTTAAACCAATCCATTTTGAAAACAACACACACTTGCCTCGGTACACCACTTCATCATCAAGTGGTTACCCATCTCATCATCTCCCTCGGGCATAAGTGGCACCTGATGGGGTTTTCGAAAAGTCTTTTGAAAATACTTTGTCTCCATCACCATGCATATCCCCGTCCCTTTTTGTGTAGCACTACTTAGCATCCTATCTACTCCCACCGGCATAACCCTCATAAGAAGGTAGGGTCATGCACAATGCAAGTATCAACGAGGAAGTACGATGGCAACCCATCAAAGTGGTTACCACCTCATCATGATTCCGTTGCAACAACAATATGGTGCTATATGACATGCATAAAAAGGGTTTCATAGACATGGTCAAAGGGATGCTTGCTTGTTTTAACAAGGCCTTCGAGGTCTTCAAATATTTCTGGTCCAACTCCGAGCATTTCGTCTACTTCGTCAACTATCGTCGAAAGCAACCATAATAAGCAAGACAACAAGGCAGGAAATAAAAGTGCTCTAAAAATATGAGTTGGACTTTTCTTGGATACCTCTGGTCATATGAGGGGTGACCAAAGTGGTTTCATTAGGATTTGATCAATGGACATCCCTGAACATTTCAATATGATGGAATCAAGGGATTAATGGGTTTGCAAGAAGTGTACAGAAACATTATTTTCAAAAATGAGCAGAGGCACCCATTTAACAAATGATGATTTTAGAAGCATCTAGGAGTTGGTTTCACTGGATTTGGAGTTCAAATGAATTTCCTATGAATTTGCAAAGTTGACAAATATGAAGAAATGGCTCATTATATTGTGTGGCACAGAAAGTATTAAGAAAAATGTTCAGAAACTAACTTATGAACTTAGAAGCATCTAGAAATTTGAATCATGGCATTTGGATCAACTTTGGGCTCTCTGTGACTTTCTAAAGTTCATCACAGAAATAGGAAAATGGGGTTTTGATAAATATTTGTGAAGGAAATGCTTCTGTAAAAATGTGACAATAGCACCATGTGGTAGGGCATGATTTTAGAAACTACTAGAAATTTGAATCATTGGATTTGGAGCTCTGTTGAATTATTTATGGATTTTTGAAGTTGACATGAAAAAGAAAAAGGAAATAAGGCTTTAACCTTATCCTGCACACGAGGCGACAGATAGACCGTGGGCCGGCCCAGCCGCACGGGACGACAGAGGCGACGTCGAAGGCATACTAGCGCCAGGGCGTCTTCGCTGTGGGGAAGCGGTGGCGAGGTTGGTACGCTTCCACTTAAACGGGAGGGCCCCGCTGGCCGGTCACTGACCTGCGGGGTCCACCCGCAGGGTCGTCGCCCTCCTCCCGCCCGCGACAGAGGAGGCAAAGGAGGCGGGGCTGAGCGCTTGCCGGCTCCCATTCCGGTGGCTCCGGCCACCTCCGGCGACTGCCCGGACTTCGTCGAGCTCGGGAGGATGGTCTGCGTCCACCTGGGGACCCAGTTTCCGCCGGGGAGCGCCAGAGAGAGCTAGGCCTCGGCCGCGGCAGGAACAGGCGATGGTGGGATTCGACACGATGATGCGGCGAGGGATAGGACGAAATGGAGCCTGGGGTGGATCAGTCGTGGTTGTGAGAGGGTTCTGGAGTAGCGAGGGGGAAGAGAGAGGGGTTAAGTCGCTGGAATTTTGGCGGCGGTCGGCGGCTCGGCTTCGGCCATGGAGGTGCAAGGAGGGCGCGGGGAGAGGAGTGAGCCGGTCGGGGTGATGCACAGGGGGAAGGCAGAGCGAACCGAGGGCAGAGAAGGCTCGGGGTGGCCTTTTATGGCGGGGCGATGGTGCACCGTGAGCTCATGCGCCGGCGAGGCTGTTGCCATCGCTGCAAGCCACGGGGGCCCGTATGAGCGTGTCTGGGGCGTTCATGGAGGAGGTCCACGCCCATAAGAAGGGAGAGAAGGAGCAGGGGAGGGCCAGAGCATCGCGCGTGTGAGCTCAGCCATTGGAGCTCTCGGGCGGCCGGCGCGCGTGCGAAAGGAGGCAGCAGGAGGGAGAAGGAGGAGGGGGCCAGGGGCGTGGCGTGTTGCGGACGTCGAGTCACCTCGACAGGCGCAATGGGGAGGCTCGAGGTGGTCGGGTGGCTTGGGCAGAGAGCAGCTACAGTGCGTGGGAGCACTGTAGTGCGCTCTGGAGCACGCCTTTGGCATGCCATGGCATAAAAAAGGGGAATTGGGCATGGCCACTTGTGTCCAGTAGTGCTAGGGAGTAGTAAAGAAAGGGGAGGAGGCATTGGATGCCATGGAGGGCCACTGGTATGAGGAGGGAGGTGAGAAAGGAGAAGAATGTTGCTGTCCAGAAGGGTAAATGGGGGGTGTTTCACCCCTCAATCATTGAGCTGAGGCTAGGGAAGAGTTACTGGAGATAGGAGAAGACTAGGAGGAGTTGTGGTAAAAAGTGGAGGCCATGGAGAAGAGTGGAAGTGGTCAAAACAGGGGTTTTAGTAAAATGGCAGAAGGTGTTTGTTGCTGGTTTGGGCAAGAATATGAACTCATCTTGTCATGAGGATTTACAGGGTCAAATGGCATGAGATAATAATAGGTTCCACCAAGGTTGAGTCCATTTGGGCAAAGTTGCCAATGCAACTTTTGTAAACCCTAGAAATCATTAGAAATGGACTTCCCAAGATTTAGTCATGCAAATCAATTCTCCTTGATGCACCACTTGGTGTAGTGTCATCATTTGAGGTTCTGAACATGTCCACAAAAGTTGAGATCAAAAGGAGAAAGTTGCCAATGTAGAGTTGTTCAAATTTGGTTCTCGACAGGAAGGGTTTTGGGGCACTTTGATCAAGTTAACTTGTTCTCCAACTTGTGCCATTTGGTCTAGATGAATTATTAGACCATTTGAGCATGTTCAAAAGATTTGAGAGCATCTGGACATGTTTGGCAATGTAAAGTTGCTCAAACTTCAAAATGGACAGAAATGGTTTTGAGGGGATTTCATGGGGTTATACTATTCTCCATGACATGATACTTGTCAAGATCATCAAACATGTCATATGTGACATGATAGAATTTTCTTGGAATTTTTTGAGAATATTTCCTTTGTAAATATTTCAAAAGCTTGAAATATCCAAAAAGGGGTTTTGAGGGATTTGACCAATATTTTGAACATGACCATGTGTTGAAACTCTTATATATGGACAATATATGTCCTATGAGTTTCCCTAAATTTTGTCAAATATTTTTAAAACCATAAAATAATTTTTCCCTATTAAAGACCATTTCTGGCCTTAAGAAAAAGCTTTTAAATAAAATAGGAAAATAACCTTTAAAATTATATTTTTGTGGTTTATGGGTATTCTATATCTAATAGGAGTCAAATATATTTTTGGAAAGATTTTTATTGCCCTTAATTAAGTACTTGCAGTGCAAACCTTAACTCAGGGGTTTTTGAAAAACTAATTTTTGAAAATACCATTTGGCCAAATTATTTTTTTAAGAAAATACTATGTTTTTCTATACACATGGCATGATCATTGGGCAAGGTTTTTGGATCAAGGAGAAGGAGTATAAGAGTTGGAGGATTTATTTTATTTTTAGAGCACTTGCAAACAACAAACAAAAACCAATCAAGGCAAGGTCCAAAACACTCAAAAGTTTTTGTCAAACCACATTTTATCATGATTGTTGGCTTAAGTGCAGTGGCATGAAAATCAGGGTGTGACAGATGATGCGGCTATGATAGATTATACACTCTGCAGAGGTTAGTACACTATACCCACACTACGGAACCCAAGGCCTCGTGCTCCCATTCAGGTGGACCAATGGCGTTCCGACGAAACCAATCTATTGCATGACACTCTCCTGACCACTCTGACAAACTCCCCTTTGGCCTAAGTCCTGGGTGGCCCCAATGTCACCTCGTGACACCCAACGGCCACCATCGTGGCAAAACATAAATGGTCCCAAATGGGGACAATGGATCCATACAACTCGGGAACACAAGGTTATTGCCGCCTATCGGGCCAGGGCAGTGCACGCACCTAACCTTCCCTAGTTGGAGGAAACCGGCGAGAGGCATGACAATAGACCCAGTCAGGGTCTCCCATAAAGGCAAAGGTGGTTGCACTGGTCAGTTCAATTTGATGGCTATGACTCAGCCAACAGATGTTCAAGTTTGATTAATATCCGGTTAAACTTGAATGCAATGAGCTGAGTCATGACAATGTAGCATCATGAACTGAACATGAACAACATGAAAATGGATGGGAAAGTATAATCATGGATAATAGCATCAACAACATGCAAGCATTTAATCCACTAGATGCGAGCATGGCATAAAGGTGAGCACGAACAACATCAGTATAATAGACGGTCAAGATGCATGCAGGCATATCATCAACATTTGCATGCACTAACTGCAAGAACTAACCATGAGCATAATGCTACTGACAAGTACTCAATAACTAGCATGATGCACATGGACAGACTACAAGAAGAAGCATGTAGCATGTAGCACGAGCATTGCTACCTCTTGAGCATGCATTGGTTTTTCCCTTAAAGAGGAAAGGGTGATGCAGCAAAGTAGCGTAAGTATTTCTCTCAGTTTTGAGAACCAAGTTATCAATCCAGTAGGAGGCTCC
The DNA here is from genome assembly GCF_018294505.1 of Triticum aestivum. Taxonomy (NCBI): domain Eukaryota; kingdom Viridiplantae; phylum Streptophyta; class Magnoliopsida; order Poales; family Poaceae; genus Triticum; species Triticum aestivum. Next base: position 538,027,687 of record NC_057798.1, read on the forward strand.
ACACAAGTCCCACACGCCTACACAAACAAACAAGAACCTCACAACCAACGCGATAAAGGGGTTGTCAATCCCTTCACGGCCACTTGCGAAACTGAGATCTGATAGAGATAATATGATAAGATAAATATTTTTGGTATTTTTATGATATATATTGAAAAGTAAAGATTGCAAAATAAAGTAGATTGGAAACTTATATGATAGAGAATAGACCCGGGGGCCATATGTTTCACTATTGGCTTCTCCCAAGATAGCAATATTATTATGGTGGGTGAACAAATTACTGTCGAGCAATTGATAGAAAAGTGCATAGTTATGAGAATATCTAGGCATGACCATGTATAAAGGCATCACGTTCGAAACAAGTAGAACGACTCCTGCCTGCATCTACTACTGTTACTCCACACATCGACCGACTCCTGCCTGCATCTAGAGTATTAAGTTCATGAAGAACAGAGTAACGCATTAAGCAAGATGACATGATGTAGAGGGATAAACTCAAGCAATATGATATAAACCCCATCTTTTTATCCTCGATGGCAAGATTCCAATACGTGCCTTGCTGCCCCTGCTGTCACTGGGAAAGGACACCACAAGATTGAACCCAAAGCTAAGCACTTCTCCCATTGCAAGAAAGATCAATCTAGTGGGCCAAACCAAACTGATAATTTGAAGAGACTTGCAAAGATAACCAACCATACATAAAAGAATTCAGAGGAGATTCAAATATTTCTCATAGATAAACTTGATCATAAACCCACAATTCATCGGAACTCGACAAACACAACACGAAAAGAGTTACATCGAATAGATCTCCAAGAAGATCAAGGAGAACTTTGTATTGATATTCAAAGAGAGAGAAGAAACCATCTAGCTAATAACTATGGACCCGTAGGTCTGTGGTAAACTACTCACAACTCATCGGGGAGGCCTTGGTGATGATGTGGAGGCCCTTCGTGGTCGATTCCCTCTCTGGCGGAGCGCCGACGAAGGCTCCAAGATGGGATCTCGCGGATACAGAAGGTTGCGGCGGTGGAAATAGTTTTTCGTGGTGCTCCTGGATGGTTTCAGGGTACGAAGATATATGTAGGCGAAGGAGGTAGGTCAGGGGAGCCACGAGGGGCCCACGAGGCAGGGGCGCCCCCCTAGGGCGCGCTTAGCACCCTCGTGGCCGCCTCGGCTGCTTCTTGACGTCCACTCCAAGTTTCCTGGATTGCATTTGTTCCAAAAAGATCGCTCTCGAAGGTTTCATTCCGTTTGGACTCCGTTTGATATTCCTTTTCTATGAAACACTGAAATAGGCAAAAAAAACAGCAATTCGGGCTGGGCCTCCGGTTAGTAGGTTAGTCCCAAAAATGATATAGAAGTCTATAGTAAAGCCCATAAACATCCAAAATGGGAAATATAATAGCATGGAACAATCAAAAATTATAGATACGTTGGAGACGTATCAAGCATCCCCATGCTTAATTCCTGCTCGTCCTTGAGTAGGTAAATGATAAAAACAGAATTTTTGATGTGGAATGCTACCTAGCATATTTCTCAATGTATTTCTCTTTATTGTGGCATGAATGTTCAGATCCAAATGATTCAAAATAAAAGTTCATATTGACAAAAGAATAATAATCTTCAAGCATACTAACAAATCAATCATGTCTTCTCAAAATAGCATGGCTAAAGAAAGCTATCCCTACAAAATCATATAGTCTGGATATGCTCTATCTTCATCACACAAAATATTTAAATCATGCACAACCCCGATGACAAGCCAAGCAATTGTTTCATACTTTAATTTTCTCAAACTTTTTCAACTTTCACGCAATACATGAGGGTGAGCCATGGACATAGCATTATATGTGGAATAGAATGGTGGTTGTGGAGAAGACAAAAAAAGAGAAGATAGTCTCACATCAACTAGGTATATCAACGGGCTATGGAGATGCCCATTAATAGATATTAATGTGAGTGTGTAGGGATTGCCATGCAGCGGATGCACTAGAGCTATAAGTATATGAAAGCTCAAAACGAAACTAAGTGGGTGTGCATCCAACTTGCTTGCTCATGAAGACCTAGGGCATTTTGAGGAAGCCTATCATTGGAATATACAAGCCAAGTTCTATAATGTAAAATTCCCACTAGTATATGAAAGTGACAACATACGAGACTCTCTATCATGAAGATCATGGTGCTACTTTGAAGCACCAGTGTGGAAAAGGATAGTAACATTGTCCCTTCTCTCATTTTCTCTCATTTTTTAATTTTGGTGGGCTTCTTTGGCCTCTTTTTTATTTGGGCTTCTTTGGCCTCTTTTGTTTTTTATAAAGTTTGAAGTCTCATCCCGACTTGTGGGGGGGTTCATAGTCTCCATCATCCTTTCCTCACTTGGGACAATGATCTAATAATGAAGATCATCACACTTTTATTTACTTACAACTCAAGAATTACAACTCAATACTTAGAACAAAATATGACTCTATGTAAATGCCTCCGACGGTGTACCGGGATATGCAATGAATCAAGAGCGACATGTATGAAAGAATTATCAAGGTGGCTTTGCCACAAATACAATGTCAACTACATGATCATGCAAAAGCAATATGACAATGATGGAGCGTGTCATAATAAACGGAATGGTGGAAAGTTGCATGGCAATATATCTCGGAATGGCTATGGAAATGCCATAATAGGTAGGTATGGTGGCTGTTTTGAGGAAGGTAAATGGTGGGTATATGGTACCGGCGAAAGTTGCGTTGCACAAGAGAGGCTAGCAATAGTGGAAGGGTGAGAGTGTGTATAATCCATGGACTCAATATTAGTCATAAAGAACTCATATACTTATTGCAAATATCTACAAGTTATTGAAACAAAGTACTACGCACATGCTCCTAGGGGGATAGATTGGTAGGAAAATATCATCGCTCGTCCTCGACCGCCACTCATAAGGAAGACAATCAAAAAATAAATCATGCTCCAACTTCATCAAGTAACGGTTCACCATACGTGCATGCTACGGGAATCACAAACTTCAACACAAGTATTCCTCAAATTCACAATTACTCTACTAGCATGTATCTAATATTACCACCTTTATATCTCAAAACAATTATCAAGCATCAAGTTGATCATAGTATTCAATTCACTTCCTATGATAGTTTTTATTATGCCCAACTTGGATGCCCATCATTCTAGGACCAATTTTATAACCATAGAAATACCATGCTATTCTAAAAGACTCTCAAAATAATATAAGTCAAGCATGACAGATCAATAATTTCTACAAAATAAAACCACCGCCGTGCTCTAATAAGATATAAGTGAAGCACTAAGCAAAACTGTCTAGCCCAAAAGATATAAGTGAAGCACATAGAGTATTCTAATAAATTTTGAATCATGTGTGTCTCTCCCAAAAGGTGTGTACAACAAGGATGATTGTGGTAAACTAAAAATCAAAGACTCATATCATACAAGACGCTCCAAGCAAATCACATATCATGTGGTAAATAAAAATATAGCTCCAAGTAAAGTTACCGATAGACAAAGACGAAAGAGGGGATGCCTTCCGGGGCATCCCCAAGCTTAGGCTTTTGGTTGTACTTGAATTATCTTGGGGTGCCATGGGCATCCCCAAGCTTAGGATCTTGCCATTCCTTATTCCATAGTCCATCAAATATTTACCCAAAACTTGAAAACGTCATAACACAAAACTCAACAGGAAATCTCGTGAGCTCCGTCAGTGCAAGAAAGAAAAACCACCACTTAAGGTACTGTAATGAACTCATTATTTATTTATATTGGTGTTAAACCTACTGCATTCTAACTTCTCTATGGTTCATACCCCCCGATACTAGCCATAGATTCATCAAAATAAGCAAACAACACACGAAAAACAGAATATGTCAAAAACAGAACAGTCTGTAGAAATTTGTAACTTTCGACTACTTCTGGAACTCTAAAAATCCTACAAAAATAGGAAGTCCTAGAAAATTCGTCAATTGATCTACTGCAAAAAGAATCAACTCGAAAGCACATTTCTGTGATTTATTAGATTTTTTCTCGTGAGGGTAGAAGTTTCTGTTTTTTAGCAAGATCAAATTAACTTTCACCCAAGATGATCCTATAGGTTCTACTTGGCACAAACACTAATTGAAACATAAAACCACATCTAAACAGAGGCTAGATGAATTATTTAATACTAAACAGGAACAAAAAGTAAGAAAAAAACTAAAATTGGGTTGCCTCCCAACAAGCGCTATCGTTTAACGCCCGTAGCTAGGCATAAAAGCGAGAATAGATCTAAGTATTGCCATAATGATAAGATAATCCACGAAAAGTCATCTCGTATTCCCTACGTTCAGCAGAAAGTTTTCCTTGTGGCAAGAAAAAATAATCAAAAGGGCTAAATTTAATGGTACAAGAGTCCCCAAGATTAATCTCGGGAGGTAAGGTTCCTCCCTCGGCCCTTCATATTGTACAACTAATTCATCATTGTAAGCATTCTTTTGGCAGAAAGTTATGAGCCTATACTCAAGAGAAAATCCTAGCTCATTATTTCGAATGGCAAAATCATTATTAAGTTCGGAAATTCTATCAACTAGAACGTTGGTAGGAACCTTTTTTCTAAGGTTTTCATTAAAAGCAACATAATCTAAAGATTGTAAACGCATTATATCCTCTTGATTGAAGAGGATTGCCTCTATGGGAGAACGACCAGCGTCTACTTTATAGTGAGCAAAAATTTCTTTGGCCTCTTTTAGTATGAATCTAAACTCATGAGCCAAAAAGATAGTAGCTGCACGCTTGACAGAAGAATGCTCAGTATTGGAAAATTCTAGGAAAATTCTTTGAATGCAAGGATGCATATGCATAAATTGTCTTTCAAGTTCAACTATAAGCAAGGATATAGCATCCGCAAGACTATTAGTTCTATGAAGAATAGATCCACCCATAGCGGGTAAAGCACCGGCACAAGTAAAGAAATCTTGAATGACCCCTTTTCCAATAATATTACCACTACCGTTCGAAACCTTTTAGTGTCGTGAGATGGGTGGTTCTTCAACAGGATCATCAAAAGCATCAAAGTTTCCCATGTTATTACTATTATCCTTATCAATGATAACCTCCCCAGTTTTAGACATAGCGGTGGAAGAAACGAGGAACAAAAGAAAATGAGAGACGAATGGAAAAGAGAGGGCGAATAAAACGGCAAGGGTGAAGTGGGGGAGAGGAAAACGAGAGGCAAATGGCAAATAATGTAATGCGAGGGAGATGAGTTTGTGATGGGTACTTGGTATGTCTTGACTTGAGCGAAGACCTCCCCGGCAACGGTGCCAGAAATCATTCTTGCAACCTCTTGAGCATGCGTTGGTTTTTCCCTTGAAGAGGAAAGAGTGATGCAGCAAAGTAACATAACTATTTCCCTCAGTTTTGAGAATCAAGGTATCAATCCAGTAGGAGGCTCCTCACAAGTCCCACGAGCCTACACAAACAAACAAGAACCTCGCAACCAATGCGATAAAGGGGTTGTCAATCCCTTCACGGCCACTTGCGAAAGTGAGATCTAATAGAGATAATATGATAACATAAATATTTTTGGTATTTTTATGATATAGATTGAAAAGTAAAGATTGAAAAATAAAGTAGATTGGAAACTTATATGATAGAGAATAGACCCGGGGGCCATAGGTTTCACTAGTTGCTTCTCCCAAGATAGCAATATTATTACGGTGGGTGAACAAATTACTGTCGAGCAATTGATAGAAAAGTGCATAGTTATGAGAATATCTAGGCATGATCATGTATATAGGCATCACGTCCGCAACAAGTAGACTGACTCCTGCTTGCATCTACTACTATTACTCCACACATTGATCGACTCCTACCTGCATCTAGAGTATTAAGTTCATGAAGAAGAGAGTAATGCATTAAGCAATATGACATGATGTAGAGGGATAAACTCAAGCAATATGATATAAACCCCATCTTTTTATCCTTGATGGCAACAATTCAATACGTGCCTTGCTGCCCCTGCTGTCACTGGGAAAGGACATCGCAAGATTGAACCCAAAGCTAAGCACTTCTCCCATTTAAGAAAGATCAATCTAGTAGGCCAAACCAAACTGATAATTTGAAGAGACTTGTAAAGATAACCAATCATACATAAAAGAATTCAGAGGAGATTCAAATATTTCTCATAGATAAACTTGATCATAAACCCACAATTCATTGGATCTCGACAAACACACCGCAAAAAGAGTTACATCGAATAGATCTCCAAGAACATCAAGGAGAACTTTGTGTTGAGATTCAAAGAGAGAGAAGAAGCCATCTAGCTAATAACTATGGACCCGAAGGTCTATGGTAAACTACTCACAACTCATCGGAGAGGCCTTGGTGACGATGTAGAGGCCCTCCATGGTTGATTCCCCCTCTGGCGAAGCGCCGGCGAAGGCTCCAAGATGGGATCTCGCGGATACAGAAGGTTGCGGCGGTGGAAGTAATTTTTCGTGGTGCTCCTGGATGGTTTCGGGGTACGAAAATATATGTAGGCTAAGGAGGTAGGTCAGGGGAGCCATGAGGGGCCCACGAGGCAGGGGGGCGCGCCCCTTGTCGGTGTCAAAACCGGCGGATCTCGGGTAGGGGGTCCCGATCTGTGCGTCTTAGGCTGATGGTAACAGGAAGCAAGGGACACAATGTTTACCCAGGTTCGGGCCCTCTCTCGATGGAGGTAAAACCCTACTTCCTGCTTGATTAATATTTAAGATATGAGTAGTACAAGAGTAGATCTACCACGAGATCGTAGAGGATAAACCCTAGGAGCTAGCCTATGATGGTATGATTGTAATTGTGATCGGCCTTCTAAGGACCATCCTCTCCGGTTTATATAGACACTGGAGGGGGCTAGAGTTTACATGGAGTCGGTTACAAGGAAGGAAATATAATATCCGGATCGCCAAGCTTGTCTTCCACAGAAAGGAGAGTACCATCCGGACACGAGCCGAAGTCTTGAGTCTTCTATCTTCACGCTTCAATAGTTCGAGTGATGTATACAGTCCGGCTGTCCGGATAACCCCTAATCCAGGACTCCCTCAGTAGCCCCTGAACCAGGCTTCAATGACGATGAGTCCGGTGCGTAGTCTTGTCTTTGGCATTGCAAGGCGGGTTCCTCCTTCCGAATACTCCAAGGTTATTATCGAACACGTAGGCCATGTCCGGATCTGCAAAATGATCTTCACATACCACTGTAGAGAGAATGATACACCAGCTGACAACTTTTTAAACAACGTGACATGTCCTTACGATCGGGTCATTATTCAAATTGTTTTCCCATAACCAGCCACAACGCGTATTGCAAGGCAGTTTCCTTGACACGTCTTGTCAAAGCAGAGATCGTGTCCCCTTATCATGGGATTCTCATCAATATGGGTATGGGTAATCCCCCCGTGCCATCAATCGTGGCGCTTGGGAAGTAAGCGATTCTTAACAGGCTAGTGGGGAGGCGCACTGCTTTCGTCGCCTCTATAAAGGGATAAGAGTTCCCCATTCTTACCCACGCCTTCTTCCTCCTTTGCCCACTCTTGCATCCTCGAACTCCAGCGCCCTAGCCCAAGTCTTCTCCGCACAGTTAAACATGTCCGGAGCATGAGGTAAATGGGTGGCTTCCACCGTGGAGAAGAATATCGCAAGTCTTCGGGCGGCCGGATACTTGGCCGCAGACATAGCGCACTGGCTACCAGACGACCGGCAGGTCATTCCAACTCCAGGACCGCATGAGAGGGTCGTGTTTCTTGCCCACTTCGTCCGTGGACTGGGGTTTCCACTCTACCCCTTCATCTGCGGGCTCATGTTCTACTACGGGCTAGATTTCCATGATCTAGCCTCGAACTTCGTCCTCAACATCTCGACGTTCATCGTCGTATGCGAGGCTTTCCTCCGCATCAAGCCTCATTTCGGCTTGTGGCTGCAAATCTTCTGCGCGAAGCCAAAGATCGTGAGCGCCCAGCAAGCGGAGTGCGGAGGAGCCATGGTGGGCAAGATGCCTAACGTCACCTGGCTTGACAACTCCTTTGCGGAAACCGTGAAGGGGTGGCAGTCGGGGTGGTTCTACATCACCGAGCCGTGCGACGCCGACTAGGCAGCGGCCCCCGAGTTCTGATCCGGAACCCCCATGCGGCTCACCTCCTGGGAACAGAAGGGTCTGTCCTGGGGCGAACCTACAGAGCTGACCGGACTCATAAACTGCATCAAGGGCATGAAGGACAAGAACATCAAGCTTGTCAACGTGATCCAGGTCATGCTCGTTCGCTGGATTCTGCCGTGCCAAAGGCGGGCATTCAA